>NC_069502.1:447635715-447708215 GCF_027579735.1 Bombina bombina
TGAAAAAAAGGCATCTAAGCTATTTTTTGGTTCAGGCTTCTGGACAGCACTTGTTTATTGGTTGTTGAATTTATCCACCAATCAGCAAGAACAACCTAGGTTGTTCACCAAAAATGGGCCGACATCTAAACTTACATTCTTGCTTATCAAATAAAGATAGCAAGAGAATGAAGACAATTTGATAATAGGAGTAAATTGGAAAGTTGCTTAAAATTGCATGCTCTAGGGTAGAAAAGGTGATTCAACTAATAAATATACCAGAGCAAATTATTAAATCATTTAGTGAGCTTAGAGAGGAATATGATCTTCCCCAGAAAGATTTTTATGCTTACCTACAAGGAAGACACTATATATGGAAACTAATTCTTAGCGCTGGCTGGAATTGGTCATTGGGATTCTTAGATAATTGGTTGATCTTAGTTAAAAACGGCCAGATGTCAATTTATCCTTGTTATCAAAAATTGATTTCAAGAAAAGGCCAAACCTAACAAAGATAGAACACAATTGGAGGTTAGACTTAATCCCGACTCCAGAACAAGATAGTATGATTCTGACATCAATTTCAGAAGTTAATAATACTACATTATCAGCCACATGGAGGGAATCCCACCTTAAACTACTTTATAGGTCATATTTTACCCCCCGAGAAGGGCTACAAAAACATAATTTATGTAAGAACTTACCTGATAAATTCATTTCTTTCATATTAGCAAGAGTCCATGAGCTAGTGACGTATGGGATATACATTCCTACCAGGAGGGGCAAAGTTTCCCAAACCTTAAAATGCCTATAAATACACCCCTCACCACACCCACAATTCAGTTTAACGAATAGCCAAGAAGTGGGGTGATAAGAAAGGAGAGAAAGCATCAAAAATAAGGAATTGGAATAATTGTGCTTTATACAAAAAAATAACCACCACAAAAAAGCGTGGGCCTCATGGACTCTTGCTAATATGAAAGAAATGAATTTATCAGGTAAGTTCTTACATAAATTATGTTTTCTTTCATGTAATTAGCAAGAGTCCATGAGCTAGTGACATATGGGATAATAAATACCCAAGATGTGGAACTTCCACGCAACAGTCACTAGAGAGGGAGGGATAAAATAAAGACAGCCAATTCCGCTGAAAAATAATAATAATCCACAACCCAAAACAAAAGTTTTAATCTTAATAATGAAAAAAACTGAAATTATAAGCAGAAGAATCAAACTGAAACAGCTGCCTGAAGTACTTTTCTACCAAAAACTGCTTCAGAAGAAGAAAACACATCAAAATGGTAGAATTTAGTAAAAGTATGCAAAGAAGACCAAGTTGCTGCTTTGCAAATCTGATCAACAGAAGCTTCATTCCTAAATGCCCAGGAAGTAGAAACTGACCTAGTAGAATTAGCCGTAATTCTTTGAGGCGGGGATTTACCCGACTCTACATAAGCATGATGAATCAAAGACTTTAACCAAGACGCCAAAGAAATGGCGGAGGCCTTCTGACCTTTCCTGGAACCAGAAAAGATAACAAATAGACTAGAAGTCTTTCTAAAATCTTTAGTAGCTTCAACATAATATTTCAAAGCTCTTACTACATCCAAAGAATGTAAAGATCTCTCCTTTGAATTCTTAGGATTAGGACACAATGAAGGAACAACAATTTCTCTACTAATGTTGTTAGAATTCACAACTTTAGGTAAAAATTTAAATGAAGTCCGCAACACTGCCTTATCCTGATGAAAAATCAGAAAAGGAGATTCACAAGAAAGAGCAGATAACTCAGAAACTCTTCTAGTAGAAGAGATGGCCAAAAGGAACAGAACTTTCCAAGAAAGTAATTTAATGTCCAGAGAATGCATAGGTTCAAACGGAGGAGCTTGTAAAGCCCTCAGAACCAAATTAAGACTCCAAGGAGGAGAGATTGACTTAATGACAGGTTTGATACGAACCAAAGCCTGTACAAAACAATGAATATCAGGAAGATTAGCAATCTTTCTGTGAAAAAGAACAGAAAGAGCAGAGATTTGTCCTTTCAAGGAACTTGCAGACAAACCTTTATCCAAACCATCCTGAAGAAACTGTAAAATTCTAGGAATTCTGAAAGAATGCCAGGAGAATTTATGAGAAGAACACCAAGAAATGTAAGTCTTCCAGACTCGATAATAAATCTTCCTAGACACAGATTTACGAGCCTGTAACATAGTATTAATTACTGAGTCAGAGAAACCTCTATGACTAAGAATCAAGCGTTCAATTTGCATACCTTCAAATTTAATGATTTGAGATCCTGATGGAAAAAAGGGCCTTGAGATAGAAGGTCTGGTCTTAACGGAAGAGTCCAAGGTTGGCAACTGGCCATCCGAATGAGATCTGCATACCAAAACCTGTGAGGCCATGCTGGAGCCACCAGCAGCACAAACGAACGTTCCATTAGAATTTTGGAAATCACTTTTGGAAGAAGAACTAGAGGCGGAAAGATATAGGCAGGATGATAAATCCAAGGAAGCGACAACGCGTCCACTGCCTCCGCCTGAGGGTCCCTGGATCTGGACAGATACCTGGGAAGTTTCTTGTTTAGATGAGAGGCCATCAGATCTATTTCTGGAAGTCCCCACATTTGAACAATCTGAAGAAATACCTCTGGGTGAAGGGACCATTCGCCCGGATGTAACGTCTGGCGACTGAGATAATCCGCTTCCCAATTGTCTACACCTGGGAAGTGAACCGCAGAGATTAGACAGGAGCTGGATTCCGCCCATACAAGTATCCGAGATACTTCTTTCATAGCCTGAGGACTGTGAGTCCCACCTTGATGATTGGCATATGCCACGGTTGTGACATTGTCTGTCTGAAAACAAATAAACTATTCTCTCTTCAGAAGAGGCCAGAACTGAAGAGCTCTGAAAATCGCACGGAGTTCCAAAATGTTGATTGGTAATCTCGCCTCCTGAGATTCCCAAACCCCCTTCGCTGTCAGAGACCCCCATACAGCTCCCCAACCTGACAGACTCGCATCTGTTGAGATCACAGTCCAGGTTGGACAAACAAAAGAAGCCCCTTGGACTAAACGATGGTGATCTATCCACCACGTCAGAGAGTGTCGTACATTGGGATTTAAGGATATTAATTGTGATATCTTTGTATAATCCCTGCACCACTGGTTCAGCATACAAAGCTGAAGAGGTCGCATGTGAAAACGAGCAAAGGGGATCGTGTCCGATGCAGCAGTCATGAGACCTAGAATTTCCATGCACAAAGCTACCGAAGGGAATGATTGAGACTGAAGGTTTCGACAGGCTGAAACCAATTTCAGACGTCTCTTTTCTGTTAGAGACAAGGTCATGGACACTGAATCTATTTGAAAACCCAAAAAGGTTACCTTTGTCTGAGGAATCAACGAACTCTTTGGTAAATTGATCCTCCAACCATGTCTTTGAAGAAACAACACAAGTTGATTCGTGTGAGATTCTGCAGAATGTAAAGACTGAGCAAGTACCAAGATATCATCCAAATAAGGAAATACTGCAATACCCTGTTCTCTGATTACAGAGAGAAGGGCACCGAGAACCTTTGAAAAGATCCTTGGAGCTGTTGCTAGGCCAGACGGAAGGGCCACAAACTGGTAATGCTCGTCTAGAAAAGAGAATCTCAGAAACTGAAAGTGATCTGGATGAATCGGAATATGAAGATATGCATCCTGTAAATCTATTGTGGACATAAAATGCCCTTGCTGAACAAAAGGCAGAATAGTCCTTATAGTTACCATTTTGAATGTTGGTATTCTTACATAACGATTCAATTAGATCCAGAACTGGTCTGAAGGAATTCTCCTTCTTTGGTACAATGAATAGATTTGAGTAAAACCCCAGACCCTGTTCCAGAACTGGAACTGGCACAATTACTCCAGCCAACTCTAGATCTGAAACACATTTCAGAAATGCCTGAGCCTTCACTGGGTTTATTGGAAAGCGAGAGAGAAAAAATCTATTCGCAGGCGGCCTTACCTTGAAACCTATTCTGTACCCTTGTGAAACAATGTTCTGAATCCAAAGACTGTGAATCGAATTGATCCAAATGTCTTTGAAAAATCGTAACCTGCCCCCTACCAGCTGTGCTGGAATGAGGGCCGCACCTTCATGTGGACTTGGGAGTTGGTTTTGACTTTCTAAAAGGCTTGGTTTTATTCCAGATTGGAGAAGGTTTCCAAACAGAAACCGTTCCTTTAGGGGAAGGGTCAGGCTTCTGTTCCTTATTCTGACGAAAGGAACGAAAACGATTAGCAGCCCTATATTTACCTTTAGATTTTTTGCCCTGAGGCAAAAAAGTTCCTTTCCCCCCAGTAACAGTTGAAATAATAGAATCCAACTGGGAACCAAATAATTTATTACCTTGGAAAGAAAGAGAAAGCAAAGTTGACTTAGAAGACATATCTGCATTCCAAGTATTAAGCCATAAAGCTCTTCTAGCTAAAATAGCTAAAGACATATACCTGCCATCAACTCTAATGATATCAAAGATGGCATCACAAATAAAGTTATTAGCATGTTGAAGAAGTTTAACAATGCTATGAGTATTATGGTCTGATACTTGTTGTGCTAAAGCCTCCAACCAAAAAGTGGAAGCGGCAGCAACATCAGCCAAAGAAATAGCAGGCCTAAGAAGATTACCTGAACATAAATAAGCTTTCCTTAGAAAGGATTCAATCTTCCTATCTAAAGGATCCTTAAAGGAAGTACTATCTGCCGTAGGTATAGTAGTACGTTTAGCAAGAGTAGAGATAGCCCCATCAACTTTAGGGATTTTGTCCCAAAACTCTAATCTGTCAGATGGCACAGGATACAATTTCTTAAACCTTTGAGAAGGAGTAAATGAAGTACCCATATTATTCCATTCCCTAGAAATTACTTCAGAAATAGCATCAGGAACAGGAAAAACTTCTGGAATAACCATAGGAGGTTTAAAAAACAAATTTAAACGCTTAGTAGATTTAGTATCAAGAGGACTAGATTCCTCCATCTCTAAAGCGATTAAAACTTCTTTAAGTAAAGAGTGAATAAATTCCATCTTAAATAAATATGAAGATTTATCAGTGTCAATATCTGAGACAGAATCCTCTGAACCAGAAAAATCCTCATCAGAAACAGACAAATCAGAATGACGACGGTCATTTAAAATTTCATCTGAAAAATGAGAAGTTTTAAAAGACCTTTTACGTTTACTGGAAGGAGGAATAACAGACATAGCCTTCCTAATAGATTTAGAAACAAATTCTTTTATATTAACAGGAACATCCTGAGTATTAGATGTTGAGGGAACAGCAACAGGTAATGGTATATTACTAATGGAAATACTATCTGCATTAGCAAGCTTATCATGACATTCATCACAAATTACAGCCGGAGGAACAGTTACCACAAGTTTACAACAAATGCACTTAACTTTGGTAGAACCAGCATCAGGCAGCGTCTTTCCAGAAGTAGATTCTGATCCAGGGTAAATCTGAGACATCTTGCAATATGTAATAGAAAAAACAACATATAAAGCAAAATTATCAAATTCCTTAAATGACAGTTTCATGAATGGGAAAGAATGCCAATTAACAAACCTCTAGCAACCAGAAGCAATGAAAAATGAGACTGAAATAATGTGAAAAAAAGGTGGAGACAAGAATGACGCCCACATTTTTTAGCGCCAAAAAAGACACCCACATTATTGGCGCCTTAAATTTTTTGGCGCCAAGAATGAAGCCACATCCGGTAACGCCGACATTTTTGGCGCAAAACGTCAAAAAAATTACGCAATCACGAACAACTTCCGGCGTCAAGTATGACGCCGGAAATGACAAAAAAAAAATTTTGCGCCAAAAAAGTTTGCGCCAAGAATGACGCAATAAATTGAAGCCTTTTCAGCCCCTGCGAGCCTAACAGCCCACAGGGAAAAAAACATAATTTATGTAAGAACTTACCTGATAAATTCATTTCTTTCATATTAGCAAGAGTCCATGAGCTAGTGACGTATGGGATATACATTCCTACCAGGAGGGGCAAAGTTTCCCAAACCTTAAAATGCCTATAAATACACCCCTCACCACACCCACAATTCAGTTTAACGAATAGCCAAGAAGTGGGGTGATAAGAAAAAAGTGCGAAAGCATATAAAATAAGGAATTGGAATAATTGTGCTTTATACAAAAAAATCAAAACCACCACAAAAAAGGGCGGGCCTCATGGACTCTTGCTAATATGAAAGAAATGAATTTATCAGGTAAGTTCTTACATAAATTATGTTTTCTTTCATGTAATTAGCAAGAGTCCATGAGCTAGTGACGTATGGGATAATGATTACCCAAGATGTGGATCTTTCCACACAAGAGTCACTAGAGAGGGAGGGATAAAATAAAGACAGCCAATTCCTGCTGAAAATAATCCACACCCAGAATAACATTTTTAATGAAAAAACATAAGCAGAAGATTAAAACTGAAACCACTGCCTGAAGTATGTTTCTACCAAAAACTGCTTCAGAAGAAGAAAACACATCAAAATGGTAGAATTTAGTAAAAGTATGCAAAGAGAACCAAGTTGCTGTTTTGCAAATCTGATCAACCGAAGCTTCATTCTTAAACGCCCAGGAAGTAGAAACTAACCTAGTAGAATGAGCTGTAATCCTTTGAGGCGGAGTGTTACCCGACTCAACATAGGCATGATGAAAAAGATTTCAACCAAGATGCCAAAGAAATGGCAGAAGCTTTCTGGTCTTTTCTAGAACCGGAAAAGATGACAAATAGACTAGAAGTCTTTCGGAAAGACTTAATAGCTTCAACATAATATTACAAAGCTCTAACAGCATCCAAAGAATGCAATGATTTCTCCTTAGAATTCATAGGATTAGGACATAATGAAGGAACCACAATTTCTCTACTAATGTTGTTAGAATTCACAACCTTAGGTAAAAAATTCAAAAGAAGTTTGCAGCACCGACTTATCCTGATGCAAAATCAGAAAAGGAGACTCACAAAAAAGAGTAGATAATTCAGAGACTCTTCTGGCAGAAGAGATGGCCAAAAGAAACAAAACTTTCCAAGAAAGTAATATAATGACCAAAGAATGCATGGGTTCAAAAGGAGGAGCTTGAAGAGCCCCCAGAACCAAATTCAAACTCCAAGGAGGAGAAATTGACTGAATGACAGGTTTTATACGAACCAAAGCTTGTACAAAACATTGAATATCAGGAAGATTAGCAATCCTTCTGTAAAAAAGAACAGAAAGAGCAGAGATTTGTCTTTCAAGAAACTTGCGGACAAACCTTTATCTAAACCATCCTGAAGAAATATAAGTCTTCCAGACTCTATAATATATCTCTCTAGATACAGATTTACGAGCCTGTCACATAGTATCAATCACAGAGTCAGAGAAACCTCTTTGACCAAGAATCAAGCGTTCAAACTCCACACCTTAAAATTAAGGTTTTGAGATCCTGATGGAAAAAAGAACCTTGAGACAGAAAGACTGGTCTTAACGGAAGAGTCCACAGCTGGCAAGAGGCCATCCGGACAAGATCCGCATACCAAAACCTGTGAGGCCATGCTGGAGCTACCAGCAGGACAAACGAGCATTCCTTAGAATATTGGAGAATACCCTTGGAAGAAGAACTAGAGGCGGAAAGATATAGGCAGGATGATACTTGTAAGGAAGAGATAATGCATCCACTGCCTCCGCCCGAAGATCCCTGGATACGGACAGATACCAGGGAAGTTTCTTGTTTAGATGAGAAGCCATCAGATCTATTTCTGGGAGTTCCCACATTTGAACAATCTGAGGAAATACCTCTGGGTGAAGACCATTCGCCCAGGTGCAACGTTTGGCGACTGAGATAATCCGCTTTCCAATTGTCCATACCTGGGATATGAACCGCAGAGATTAGACAGGAGCTGGATTCCGCCCAAACCAAAATTCGAGATACTTCTTTCATAGCCAGAGGACTGCGAGTCCCTCCTTGATGATTGATGTATGCCACAGCTGTGACATTGTCTATCTGAAAACAAATGAACAACTCTCTCTTCAGAAGAGGCCAAGACTGAAGAGCTCTGAAATTGCACGGAGTTCCAAAATATTGATCGGAAATCTCACCTCCTGAGATTCCCAAACCCCTTGTGCCGTCAGATACCCCCACACAGCTCCCCAACCTGTAAGACTTGCATCTGTTGAGATTATAGTGCAGGTCGGAGGAACAAAGAAGCCCCCTGAACTAAACGATGGTGATCTGTCCACCATGTCAGAGAGTGTCGTATAATCGGTTTAAAAATATTAAGTGAGATATCTTTGAGTAATCCCTGCACCATTGGTTCAGCATACAGAGCTGAAGAGGTCGCATGTGAAAACGAGCAAAGGAGATCGCATCTGATGCGGCAGTCCTAAGACCTAAAATTTCCATGCATAAGGCTACCAAAGGGAATGATTGTGACTGAAGGTTTTGACAAGCTGAAATCAATGTTAAACTTCTCTTGTCTGACAAGGACAGAGTCATAGACACTGAATCTATTCTAGAAACCTAAAAAGGTTACCCTTGTCTGAGGAATCAATGAACTGATTAGTAAATTGATCCTCCAACCATGAACTAGAAGAAACAACACAAGTCGATTCGTATGAGATTCTTCGAAAATGAGAAGACTGAGCAAGTACCCAGATATCGTCCAATAAGGAAATACCAAAACCCTGTTCTCTGATT
This sequence comes from Bombina bombina, assembly GCF_027579735.1. Classification (NCBI taxonomy): domain Eukaryota; kingdom Metazoa; phylum Chordata; class Amphibia; order Anura; family Bombinatoridae; genus Bombina; species Bombina bombina. The sequence goes on from NC_069502.1 coordinate 447,644,429, forward strand.
ACAGAAAGAAGGGCACCGAGAACCTTTGAAAAAAATTCTTGGAACTGAGGCTAGAGCCACAAAACTGGTAATGCTTGTCTTAAAAAGAGAATCTCAGACACTAAAAGTGATCTGGATGAATCGGAATATGCAGATACACATCCTGTAAATCTATTGTAGACATATAATGCCCTTGCTAAACAAAAGGCAGGACAGTCCTACAGAAACTGAATGTTGGAATCCTTACATAACGATTCAATATTGATAGATCCGGAACTGGTCTGAAGGAATTGACCTTCTTTGGTACAATGAAGAGATAAAATAAAACCCCAGCCCCTGTTCCAGAACTGGAACTGGCATAATTACTCCAGCCAACTCTAGATCTGAAACACATTTCAGAAATGCTGAGCCTTTGCTGTGTTAACTGGGACACGGGAAAGAAAAAATCTCTTAGCAGGAGGCCTTAACTGAAGCCAATGCTGTACCTTTCTGAAACAATGTTCTAAAACCAGAAATTGAGAACGGAATTGATCAAAATTTCTTTGAAGAAAACGTAATCTGCCCCATACCAGCTGAGCTGGAATAAGGTCCGCACCTTCATGGGTACTTAGGAGCTGGCTATAGGTTTTCTATAAGGCTTGGATATATTCCAAACTGGAAATAGTTTCCAAACTGATACCGCTCCTGAGGATGAAGGATCAGGCTTTTGTTCCTTATTGTGAGGAAAGGAACGAAAAATGATTATTAGACCTAAATTTACCTTAGATATTTTATCCTTTGGTAAAAAAGTTCCCTTCCTTCCAGAAACAGTTGAAATAATAATTTATTACCCTGGAAAGAAAAGGAAAGCAAAGTTGACTTAGAAGACATAACAGCATTCCAAGTTTAATCCATAAAGCTTTTCTAGCTAAAATAGCTAGAGACATATACCTGACATCAACTCTAATGATATCAAAAGATGGTATCACCAATAAAATTATTAGCATGTTATAGAATAATAATAATGCTATAAAATTATGATCTGTTACTTGTTGCGCTAAAGCTTCTAACCAAAAAGTTGAAGCTGCAGCAACATCCGCTAAAAATATAGCAGGTCTAAGAAGATTACCTGAACATAAGTAAGCTTTTCTTAGAAAGGATTCCATTTTCCTATCTAAAGGATCCTTAAAATGAATTACTATCTACCGTAGGAATAGTAGCACATTTAGCAGGAGTAGAGACAGCCCCATAACCTTAGGGATTTTGTCCCAAAAAAACTCTGTCAGATGGCACAGGATATAATTGCTTAAACTTTTAGAAGGAGTAAAAGAATTACCCAAATTATTCCATTCCCTGGAAATTACTTCAGAAATAGCATCAGGGAGATTAAACACTTCTGGAATAACTACAGGAGATTTAAAAACCTTATTTAAACGTTTAGATTTAGTATCAAGAGGACCAGAATCCTCTATTTCTAATGCAATTAATACTTCTTTAAATAAAGAACAAATAAATTCCATCTTGAACAAATACCAAGATTTATCAGCATCAACCTCTGAGACAGAAACCTCTGAACCAGAAGAACCATTATCAGTATCAGAATGATGATGTTCATTTAAAAATTCATCTGAAAAAAGAGAAGTTTTAAAAGACTTTTATGTAAACTAGAAGGAGAAATAACAGACATAGCCTTCTTAATGGATTTAAAAAATAAAATCTCTTATGTTTATCAGGAACACTCTGAAAATTAGATGTTGACGGAACAGCAACAGGTAATGTAACAGTACTAAAGGAAATTTTATCTGCATTAATAAGTTTGTCATGACATGCAATACAAACAACAGCTGGAGAAACAGATACCAAAAATTATAGCAGATACACTTAGCTTGGTAGCTCCAGCACTAGACAGCGATTTTCCTGTAGTATCTTCTGACTCAGATGCAACGTGAGACATCTTGCAATATGTAAGAGAAAAAACAACATATAAAGCAAAATTGATCAAATTCCTTAAATGACAGTTTCAGGAATGGGAAAAAATGCCAGTGAATAAGCTTCTAGCAACCAGAAGCAATGAAAAAATAAGACTTAAATAATGTGGAGACAAAAGCGACGCCCTTATTTTTTAGCGCCAAATAAGACGCCCACATTATTTGGCGCCTAAATGCTTTTGGCGCCAAAAATGACGCCACATCCGGAACGCCAACATTTTTGGCGCAAAATAACGTCAAAAAATGACGCAACTTCCGGCGACACGTATGACGCCGGAAACGGAAAATAATTTTTGCGCCAAAAAAGTCAGCGCCAAGAATGACGCAATAAAATGAAGCATTTTCAGCCCCCACGAGCCTAACAGCCCACAGGAAAAAAAGAGTCAAATTTTTGAAGGTAAGAAAAAATGATTAATTCAAATGCATTATCCCAAATATGAAACTGACTGTCTGAAAAATAAGGAAAGTTGAACATTCTGAGTCAAGGCAAATAAATGTTTGAATACATATATTTAGAACTTTATAAACAAAGTGCCCAACCATAGCTTAGAGTGTCACAGAAAATAAGATTTACTTACCCCAGGACACTCATCTACATGTTTGTAGAAAGCCAAACCAGTACTGAAACGAGAATCAGCAGAGGTAATGGTATATATATATATATAAGAGTATATCGTCGATCTGAAAAGGGAGGTAAGAGATGAATCTCTACGACCGATAACAGAGAACCTATGAAATAGACCCCGTAGAAGGAGATCACTGCATTCAAATAGGCAATACTCTCCTCACATCCCTCTGACATTCACTGCACGCTGAGAGGAAAACCGGGTTCCAACTTGCTGCGGAGCGCATATCAACGTAGAATCTAGCACAAACTTACTTCACCACCTCCATCGGAGGCAAAGTTTGTAAAACTGATTTGTGGGTGTGGTGAGGGGTGTATTTATAGGCATTTTAAAGGTTTGGGAAACTTTGCCCCTCCTGGTAGGAATGTATATCCCATACGTCACTAGCTCATGGACTCTTGCTAATTACATGAAAGAAAGTCAATTTGAAAACAATTTCTAAGGTAAGAAAAAATTGATTATTCATATGCATTATGCCAAATAATGAAACTGACTTGTCTGAAATAAGGAATATTGATCATCCTGAATCAAGGCAAATATAAGTTTAAAGACATATATTTAGAACTTTATATATAAAGTGCCCAACCATAGCTTAGAGTGTCAAAAAATAAGACTTACTTACCCCAGGACACTCATCTATATATAGTAGATAGCCAAACCAGTACTGAAACGAGAATCAGTAGAGGTAACAGTATTTAAGAGTATATCGTCGATCTGAAAAGTGAGGTAAGAGATGAATCTCTACGACCGATAACAGAGAACCTATGAAATAGACCCCGTAGAAGGAGATCATTGAATTCAAATAGGCAATACTCTCCTCACATCCCTCTGACATTCACTGCACTCTGAGAGGAAAACCGGGCTCCAGCCTGCTGCGAAGCGCATATCAACCTAGAATCTAGCACAAACTTACTTCACCACCTCCACGGGAGGCAAATTTTGTAAAACTGAATTGTGGGTGTGGTGAGGGGTGTATTTATAGGCATTTTGAGGTTTGGGAAACTTTGCCCCTCCTGGTAGGAATGTATATCCCATACGTCACTAGCTCATGGACTCTTGCTAATTACATGAAAGAAATGGGGGAACCTTAACTTTATGAAGTGTCCAAAATGCTCATTGAATGCGGCTGATCTCAAACATGTGTTATGGGACTGCCCAAAGATAAAAAAGGTCTGGAAAAAATGATAATACTGGCTACGTACGAAGATGGAAGTCCCCCGCCTGGTTCTGTTATATGTAAACATAGTATTCCTTAAAACAGAAGAAAGAATTTCCTCTAATAAGAAAAAAAATTGTTAATGGAGCTATTTTAGCAACTAGATATCTTATTTTCAAAAAATGGAAAGAGTCCTCAATACCCAAATTTAACAGAAATCAAAAATTGTATGAAAAAACAATACATATTAGAACAAAATAACACAAAACTACAAGATAATCGTGATGTTGGTAATTTTTTCCAGAAATGGTCTTTATTTATAAAAATCCTTCCAAAAAAGGAAATAGAATATTTAATATATCCATTAAGAAATTCAGAAATGGTGGCATTAGGCCTATGGTAAAAACAATTTGCTTACTTTTCCTCTCCCCCATTTTTTTATTTTTTTTTTCTCCTGTGCCCCCCCCCCCCCCCTACTCCCCACTCTCACCACTCTTTGCTTAGATTCCCAGATGGGAAATACTAAGGGTTGTACACTTTAGTCACTGGAATTTTTCATGTGGTTTTAATAGAAAGTGACTAGTGATTCTTAATGTAAAGAGAAAGCATTATACAAGGACTATGTTTAATTTTTCTTTGTGTTTTTTTCTTTTTGTTTTATTTTATCAAAATGTTTCAAAAAACGAAATACAATGGCGCAAGAGGACATGTTAGTCCCCTGTTATGTTTAGATTTTAGAGGTATTAACTATGAAAAAGTGGTGCAGAAATATGTTACATCTCTATAAATAATTTGATTTGATGGATGCAATTTGGGTATCGAATAAAATAAGGCAAAGAAGAGAAAGAAAAGGGGAAAGAGAAATATGGTATGGAGGAACAAGGATCTTTTTGTATTTTATAAAGTATTCCAATGTATATGACATGACGTAGGATTTGATATTTTGCATATCTTCTTGTTCTTTTTTGTATATTGTTTTCATTGTATCGTTGTTTCTTGGCAATCTTGTGGTTCGTCATTATTATTGTACATGTGTGAACTTCAATAAAAAAAATAAAAATAAAAAAAAATTGCATGCTCTATCTGAATCACGAAAGAAAAAAAAAAAAAAAGGTTCAGTGTCCCTTTAAGCTCTTCAAAGTCTCTAGCTACTAGTCGTGCTTATGTAACAAGTCCATTTGGAGGTCTCTTTCAATGTGCAGACCTATTTGCATGAAATGCACTTTTGGCCAACATTTATTACCCCTTCAAAAACATTCTTCCAGTTACTTAATTCAGCTTGTTTGCTGCTTCAAGCGATCTATCTATTACAAGTACATCTTCCACCTCTTAATTGATTTGGACTACGGAGTTCTCAAATGTTCTAATGCAAAGATTTCCCACATGTGACAAGTGAGCTGATCCATATGTACCAGCAATACTGTCTGGTGCTGAACACTTCAAATTGTACCAGTTATTCAAAATTCCATTTGCTTTTCCTGCACGACCAAGAATTTCAGCAGTGTTAGTACTTCTATTCTCTCCGAAAAACATACTGGATAACCTGTCTTAATATTGAAGGATCTTGTTTGCATCATTGCTTGAGCATCTGGAGAATTCTCTACCTCACTTGTATCATCAGTGTTGTCAATGCCATGGCTTTCCATCTCCTATTCATTATCTGATGTAGAAAAAATGTGCTTGTCATTAACCATTTCATTTTGGGAGCAATGAACATCTCTTTGCATTGGATGTTGGCTTTCACATTAAGCTTCTTCTGAATTTGAGTTACTCACTTTGTGAAGTCTTGTATGATGGACACTAACACATAAGCCCCCATGTGTGCAAAATTGGGGAATAGGTAATAAAGGGATTATCTATCATTTTAAACAATAAAGTTTTGTAGTTGATTGTCAATGTTATTCCCTTGATAAAACTCATTAACAAAATGTTTAAATAATTTTTCATCACACACTGTACATGTACAAGCAGTGTCAATGACCGTAGATCCAACTGCCTCAACTACAAAAAAAACAAAATTATGCTTACCAGATAATTTCCTTTCTTTCTTTATGAGGAGAGTCCACAGCTTCATTCCTTACATGTGGGAAATTCTGAACCTGGCCACCAGGAGGAGGCAAAAACACTGCAGCCAAAAGCTTAAATACCTCCCCCTCTTCTCTCATCCCCCAGTCATTCTGCCGAGGGAACAAGAAACAAGGAACAGTAGGAGAAATATCAGGGTATAAATGGTGCCAGAAGAACAAAAAATGTAGGTCTGCCCAACGGAGACTACGGGCGGGGGCCGTGGACTCTCCTCATACAGAAGGAAAGGATATTATCTGGTAAGCATAATTTATGTTTTCCTTCTTAATACGAGGAGAGTCCACTGCTTCATTCCTTATTTGTGGGAAACATATACCCAAGCTCTACAGGACACTGAATGAAAAAGGAGGGTAAAAAAGAGAAGTGGATCCTATTCTGAGGGCCCCACAGCCTGCAAAACCTCTTTCCCAAAAGCTGCTTCAGCCAAAGCAAAAACGTCAAACTATGGCCCGCTGTCTCATAAGCGAAGCAAATAATGCTTCTGAACCAAAAGGACAAGGAAGTGGACGAGGCTTTCTGCCCCTTATGCTTCCCAGAATAGACAACAAAGAAGAAGTCTGTCTAAACTCCATCGTAGCCTTTAGATAGAACTTCAGGGCCCGAACCAAGATATGAAGTAACCGTTCCTTCAAATAAGGAGGATTAGGACACAAAGAAGGAACCACAATCTCCTGATTGATGTTACGATCTGAAACTACCTTAAGAAGAAACCCCAACCTAGTACAAAGAACCTTATCAGCATGGAATACTAGGTAAGGGGGCTCACATTGCATGGCAGACATCTCAGATACTCTGTGCGCTGAGGCAATAGTCAGTAGAAAAGAACTTTCCAAGACAGTAATTTAATTTCAACTACATGCATAGGCTCAAACTCCAAGGAGGAGCGCTAGATCTAAAAAACACAGGCCTGATTCTAGTCAGAGCCTGAACAAAAGCGAGCCTCTTGTGCAGTAAAACAGATAGGGCCGAAAATGTGTCCCTTAAGGGAGCTAGCAGAAAGGCCCTTCTCCAGACCATCCTGGAGAAAGGAAAGAATTCTGGAAATCCTGACCTTATGTCAAGGGAATCCATGTCCTCCACACCTTATGATAGATGCGGCGAGTAACCGGCTTACGAGCTTGAATGAGTGTATAAATAACGCTCTCCGAGAAACCTTTCTTGGTTAGGAATAAGCGTTCAATCTCCACGCAATCAGCCTCAGAGAATCTAGATTTTGATGAACAAAAGGACCTTGTATCAGCAGATCCCTGTGACAAGGTAACCTCCATGGAGGAGATGAGGACATCACCACCAGATCCACGAACCACATCCTCCACGGCCACAATGGAGCAATTAGAATCACTGATGCTTGCTCCTGTTTGATGCGGGCCACTACACGACGGAAAAGTGGTTAGCGGCGGAAAAATGTAGATCAGACTGAACCTCCAAGGCACTGCTAATGCATCTATTAGCTCCGCCTGAGGATCCCTGGACCACGACCCATATCGGGGTAGCTTGGAATTAAACAGATGCCATGAGATTTCCGGCATCCATCTGCAAATCTCACCTCAGGATGGAGCGACCCTTCCCCCGGATGAAAGGATTGTCGGCTGAGAAAATACGCTTCACAGTTGTCCACACCCGGAATGTGGATCGCTGAAAGAGAGCAGTTGTGGGCCTATGCCCATTCCAGAATTCAAGATACTTTCCTCATTGCTAGGGTGCTCATTGTTCCCCCCGATGGGTTATGTTGTCTGATTGGAAACTGATAAACTGAGACAAACCCAGAAGAGGCCAAGCCTTCAGAGCATTGAAGATCGCTCGAGGTTCCAAAATGTTGATCGGGAGGAGGGCTTCCTCTCGATTCCACAGGCCCTGTGCCTTCCTGGCACCCCAAACAGCTTACCATCCTGAGAGACTTGTGTCCATAGTCACAATCTCCCAGGATGGTCTCAAGAAGGATGTCCCTTGGGACAGCTTATCTGGACAGAGCCACCAGGAGAGCGATTCTCTCGACCGGTTGTCCAGAGAAATCTGTTGAGACAGATCCGAATGATCGCCGTTCCACTGTCTCAGCATGCACAGCTGAAGAGGTCTGAGATGGATTCTGGCAAAAGGAATGATGTCCATGCAGGACACCATGAGACCAATTACCTCCATACACCGAGCCACAGAGGGCCTTCAGGAGGTTTGGAGGGCAAGACAATTGGAAGTTAGCTTGTAACATCTCTGATCTGTAAGAAATATCCTCATGGATATGGAGTCTATTATCGTACCCAGGAATTCCACTCTGGTACTGGGAATAAGAGAACTATTTTCTAAGTTTATCTTCCACCCATGAGATCGAAGAAGAGAAAGAAGGGCTTTCGAATGGTCCTCTGCTAGACGACAGGATGGTGTTTGAACCAGTATATCGTCTAAGTAAGGTGCCACTGCTATCCCTCTGGTTCTGGTCACTGCGAGCAGAGCCCCCAGAACCTTCATAAAGAGTCTTGGGGTAGTAGTTAGACCAAAAGGAAGTGCAATAAACTGGAAGTGCTGGTCCAGGATCACAAATCTTAGGAACTTGATGTGTTCCTTGTGTATAGGGACATGAAGGTATGCAGGTCTATAGTGTCATGAACTGTCCTTCCTAAACTAAGGGAAGAATGGACCTTATTGTCTCCATCTTGAACGAGGGGACAGATAGAAATGTGCTTAAACACTTTAGGTCCAGAATTGGGCGAAAAGTACCCTCCTTCTTTGGGACCACAGTAAGTAACCCAGACCCCTTTCTGCTGGCAGTACCAGCACAAGAGATCCCTCACGCACCCTAGAAAGGCCTCTCTTTTCTGGCCTTTTAGACAGGTTTGATAAGAGGAATCTGCCCCTCGGAGGATAATACTTAAAACCTATCCTGTATCCCTGAGCGATGACCTCCAGGACCCATGGGTCTTGCACGTCTCCAAACCAAGCTTCTGAAAAGAGTGACAGTCTGCCCCCTATCAGATACAGATCGGGAGCCGCCCCTTCATGCCAACTTTGATTCGGCGGGCTTCTTGTTCTGCTTGGATTTATTCCAGGACTGAGTAAGCTTCCAAGTTCCCTTGGACTGCTCAGGCTTTGCAGAGGGTTGCTGATGTTGGGATTTATCCGAACGAAAATTAAGACCTTGTCCCTTAGGCTTGTTCTTATACTGCGGTAAAAAGGCACCCTTGCCTCCAGTAACCGTGGAGATGATTGAGTCCAAGCCTGGACCAAAAAGAATATTTCCCTTAAATGGGAGGAAAAGAAGTCTAGATTTTGAAGCCATGTCCGCAGACCAAGACTTCAGCCAGAGTGCCCTACAGGCTAGGACAGAAAAACCTGAAGCCTTGGCATTCAGGCAAATAATCTGCATATTTGCATCACAAATAAAAGACTTAGCTACCCTTAAGGCCTTAATTTTTTTCTGGATCTCATTGAGGGGACCCTTCACCTCGATCAACTCAGATAAGGAGTAGCAGCAGTAGGTAGCCGCTCCAGCAACAAATATCCTGTATGCTGAAACATTTTTTATTAATAGAGTTTCCAGCTTCTTATCCATGGGCTCCTTAGAGTCAAGTGGGATAGTAGTGCGTTTAGCCAGAGTGGAGATAGCTCCATCTACCTTAGGGACAGAACCCCACAACTCTAAATTGAGAGTCTGGAACCGGGAATAATTTCTTAAAAGAAGAAGGGGAAAAAGAAGAGCCAAGCCTTTCCCATTCGTTCTTACTAATGTTCGCCATCTTAACAGGAACCAGGAAAGTATGTGGGACAACCCTGTTCTCGTAGACCTTATCTAATTTAGGAATACAAGGTTCCTCAGGAAATTTAGGTTCTGGAACCTCCAAAGTAGCCAAAACTTCCTTTAGCAGAAAAGCGTAAGTGTTCAATCCTAAATCTAAAGTCTGGTTCCTCCAGAGCTGGAGGCTTAGAGACAGCAGATTCCGACCCAGAAAGAGCATCCTCTGACATATCAGAGGTGTCTTCATCAGCGGATAATCTAGTATCAGATAAATCCAATAAGCTAGTAGATGACCCCTGGGAAGGATAGTAATATCTGACCTTTCGCTTAGCAGGAAGAGGTAAAGCACTGAAGGCCACAGACACTGCTGTTTGTAACTGCTAAGTAAAGTCTGATGGTAAAAGGGCCCCTCCAGATGTAGGAATAGGAGTGCTACGGGAAGCTGCATGTGTATTAGATGACTGTAGGGTGCGCACCTCATGGGGCGGAGACTCCTCAGAGGTGGATGTTCAGTATTACTAAACATATTAGTTTTGTTTGATAAAATTACTTTATTGAGGCATGTGGAACATAATTGAGCAGGCGGATATACCATGGCCTCCTCACAATATGGGCAGGCATTGGATTTTGGTAAAGAGGGAGTACCCTCTAACGTATCAAAGTCCTTCATAGCTTGCGCTTATAAAATGAATAGAAAAAGAAAATGGCACTTTTATACCCCCAATGGCTGGGGCACTCACCACTTCCTATGACCCAGGCTCAGAGAAACCGCTTCGTCTCCAGTAAACCGCAGTCAGGAAGTAGAGAAGATCAGTGTTACCACAACCGGTCACGTGGTGCGCCACGCAGGACCGCCCCTGCTGCAGCTAAAAGTGCACCAAGCCTAAAAGGCTGCGCAGCTAATCCAAATGAAAATAAAACCTGTATGTTCCAACATCTGCCTGAGCCTCATCTCACACATGTCACAGCATAAACACAATATTTACATTATGTTATTAATCCCCCCTGTTCAATAATCCCCTTCCGGAGATATTAACCCTTGATTCCATACAGATAAAAGGAGCCACACTGTGACCCTGTCTTTTTGCGTTATTATAAAATGTATAAAATGAAACTATCTGATGGGGCGGAGCCAACAGCCGAGCAGGGAAGACGTGCATCAGGGAGCTCCTGCAAAGATTTAACTAAAAAACAGGCAAATTGTGATTTATTCACTGCAATTTGCCCTAATCCTAATAGTAAATAAGCAGGACTGTTCTCGCACTGTTAGTAAATCGCTTTAATTATTACTCAAACCAGCTATCCATCCTTTTTATCATTGCTGTGAAATCCCTGGGCCACTGAGGCCTAATAAAGTAATGGCGTCAGCTATGAAGATGGGCTTTGCAGATATTCATGAGGCACTATGGCAGCTTAATTTACAACTGGCTGCTGGTTATGAAGACATATCAGCCTGTCTAAGGTCCACTATGGAAAAACAAGCGATCCCGTCGCAAGTCGGAAGAGATAATGTAAGATCTCTACATAACAAAGAGCAACACCTTCCACAGGAGCAACTGATAAGTGAGATGGCGGGAGAATTTTTGACTAGAACAACCTACATCTTGGAGAGACCCGTTCTACCCCATGATAGCTATGTAATGGTGGCTAAAAGTACCTTATATGCTCAAAACAAAGGTGGTACACTGGCGCAACTACCAGGGGACTTATGTTCTCAAAGAGAGCACGTTTATCTACAGGACCGCGCCATCCTCTACACATCATGTGACACTGCACCTATGGAGCTGTCTGCAGGATCACTTATCACACCGCACTCGGCGGAAATGTGCAGAGTGAAGGAGGTTAGTATCAGCCTACTACCGCTAAGTGAGGCTCAGTCGGTTACGGCACGGATAGATGCCACTCCTGGGGATACAGGCAGTTGCTCTCAGAAGGGACAACATGGTCACCGGAGCAGCATTGACAGACCGGCAAGGCAGTCCTCTGTGACTCGCAGATCATCTAACAGGACAGAACCCTTGTTCGGTTACCAGGAACAAATTTCAAGGCAGATAAGTACCATCCACAAGTGGAGATTTCCCTTTTCGAACGATACAATGGGTATAGACTTGCTTCACAGGAGCGGTGTGGGGTGAATCTGGAGAGAACAGTGTTTACCCTTTTTACAGGGATTATCTCTCATCCATAGACCTAGTAAGACAATTGTGGCTCCAAGTTCGCAATATTTTTGCCCTCATTGATTGTAATCTGTTACTGCCCTGTTGGTACTCGCAAGTTATTTACTCCTATATGTTTATAAGAGACCTATATTGAATATGTGTGATTTCTAATGAATAGTTTGCATACTGTTTTTGAGTTATTTAGGCCAGTGTTTCCTACAGATGCATTATTTTTCATACATTTTTCTCCCACATGTTAGATTCAAGCTGGCATTAATAACAATATGTTTTAACTGTTTACTGTGTTGTTAGTCCAGCAGCAGCTGAGACCTATGGCTTCCTCTTAATTATATAAGATTGTAAGTGCCCATACCCCTCCAAATACCGACGTATGGCTTTAACCTGGTACGCTATTCACCAATATCTTTATTGTACATACTCCTTAATGTACTCAATATCAGAGCTCTTGCTATTATGATATGTGTACTCACTAAATCGAGCTTTATTTACATGTTCTGTTATAGGGGTTCTACCTGTATTAACTATTCCCCTTCCTAATACATTTAAAAATGCTATTACATTTAATGATAGGAAGGTTTGGTCTTATAGTTCACTGTTATTTGATCTTGCACCTGTTATGAGTATCAACCTTAGAGTTTTTCCTGTAGAGCTTCTCATTAAATGAATTGATGTAGTTTTATAACTGTGGCATGTCAGCTATGGGTTATGTTCATCCAGCTCTGCTATAAAGTGAAAATCTAATGCATAAATGACAATATCAATCCCACTGTTTGGTGGCATTAGCATACTTTTATAAGTTTATAGCTCTTCCATAGTTTTACTGTAAGCAATGTGTCCCAGCTCCAGCTTTGGGTATTAGATATATAGATATGCCCTCTATCTCTTATAGAACGCCTTACCCACTGTTAAGTTTCTTTCTACGCTGTGATTAGGTTACTAGCCTACTCACATATACAAATTTTCCCAGGGATACTGTATGTTTATCTGAATTTTAAGCTTCAAACATCTACAGAGAGACCATAGAAGCAGAAGGGTAAAATGTGTCTCTCTTAACAATACCTTTCCACTTTTGTAATTTATACTAGTATGCAGGGCTGACATAGGTTGTTATAAATTTAGAATTGTTTGAACATTTATAGTCCAACTTAACATATGGAAAGGAAGAGTCATATCCAGCTGCAGGAAACATAGATTTGACGACTATGAGTCTGCTCAACTCCCTTTGACTTATTTATCCCCTAAGTGTCTATATATCCTGTGCCACCATACAGTCTACTATGCTCCCTATGGAATTATGTAAAAGTCTCTAACAACATATCTTCCCCATACACCTACTTAACTTGTGATATATTAGGGCACTACTCAGCTTGTACATGTTTTTGAAAAAACTGTATGCACATGCTCATATATGTAAAGTAGTAATGTCCTAAGCCTGACATGATTAGCCCTAAAAACCTCAAGCATAGTTTAATCTCTTGTAGCTGCTAAGCTTATGCCCCTCTGTTATCTTTTTTGTGCTATATGCCTCTGTAACATATTCCAGTTTGCTATTAGTTTTCAACTGAGGCACGGTTACACACACCTATTTTTTTCTTATTACCTGTTGTGCAAGGGTCTGTATACTTACATATGTATATATAGACAGTAATTTCATGCTAAAATTCGATGACTATATTAGCAATCTAACCTACTATATTACACACATGTGATATTACTTAAGGCTTATAAATATATATTACCATTATTGGGTATGTACAGCATATTCAGTTAATCTAATATTAGAAGCTAGCTTAGCTATTTAACTCCTAGTTTTACATTTATATGTTTAGTAATGCTTGTTTATCACACAGTATGTTCTCTTTGCTTAGTCTTTAAATGACATACCCTCCTGCTAAGATCTAAGTTTATATGGTCATATCAGTTTGAATATCATCTTTGTCGTGTATAGCCTAGCCCATATGAATATTGGTAGCAGTTATTGTATATGATTTACATTTTCACATTTTACTTCAGCCGTTCTGGTTCTGATAGATAGTCCCGAGGCTATATGTACATAATACCTATGCAGAAATTGTTACGCATAGCAGGTGCTTGTTCCAGATAGGATTATTTGACTCATAGATATTCTGCCCCTGCAAACCTGTCTATTTTAACTCCCTTGTTGGCAGAATGACACTGGGCATTTGGCTGTGTCATCTTATAACTGTCCCTATGAAAATAAATTTTAAACACGACTAATCCTCACAGGAAGGTCTTCCCTATGGCTCCGCCCCCCCCCACATCCCCCCTATTTCATAAGCGGTGCTTACCCGCTGAATCTCCCCCCCCCCTTTATTATATTTTCATTTTATGCTACTCTTTGGCCCAGTAGAGGCCACAGAACTGACTACCACGTGCTATCCCATTTTCATGAAACTAATGGACTTATTAGAGACCTGTTAACTAGTCAGCCAGCTACGCCATTATATACATAAAATCTGAGGTTTGAGATGCTTGTCTATTTTAAGGCATTGTTATTCTTTCTGTTGTATTTGATTTTTATTGCCTTGCTATGTTCAGATTTGTTTATTGACGAATGATGTAAACACATTTACTATCGCAAACTTATTATTGTATGTTGTTATCTTCAAGCCTAAACCTCAATAAAAAATATTTAAAAAAAAAAAAATGAAACTATCTTACCGGAATCTATGCGGTGGAACAGAAACACAGCCTCTCCAGTTTGACAGTCTTGTAGCATCGCTCCTGACATGGACTTGAGTTATAGAAGCAGGCAGTGAAACTCGTCAAAACTGATTGCTTAGGAGTTGTTAATACAAGTCTGGATGGTTTCGCAGAAAGACTCTCCCTGCATCTCCAGACTAACATTCGTCAATGCTCTCACTGAGAGGCTGACAAGACTACTTAAAACTCCAGTCCCATTCCGAAGGGTAGATACCCTCCATAAGGAACTACTCTATCTTCTGACACTTCTCTGCCAACCTCCTGTGACAAAAGGCAAAGAATGACTGGGGGATGAGGGAAGTATTTAAGCCTTTGGCTGGGGTGTCTTTGCCTCCTCCTGGTGGCCAGGTACTGTATTTCCCACAAGTAAGGAATGAAGCCGTGGACTCTCCACATATTAAGAAGGAAACCTCTATCAGCGGAAGAGTCTTTTTTTCAATAAAATTATATTACACATTTCTTCCCGCCCCCCCCATCTACTGTAACTTTCACTTGATCGCTTTTATGCGGGCAGTTCTTTGCCCAGTGAAACGTACTCTGACAAACTGCACATCGGAGTCCATTTATCAAGCTGAGGTGGACAGGGGCGAATATACATGCCACCGTTAGCCGCAGCTGGCCACTGGCAGGCTCAATTCCGCAGCCGGAATTCAGCATTGCACACGAGCGCTATATTACGCATGCATGCAATCTTGCCCCCTGCCCGCGCACAACCAATCACGCGCAGGCAGAAGCTCAATCTCCGCGGTCGGACGAGACCGGGGGAAAATTGAAATTCACCACCTAAGAGGTGGCGAAAGGTTAGGGAAGCACCGTTCAAATGACCGCTGCTTGTTAAATACGGACTGCAGGTTCTCTTGTGAAAACCTGCAGTCGTAGGCAGCACTATTCCCTCTAAAGCCAGTTTTGTGAGCGGCCCAGCACTGAAACAGTTCATTAGAGCAATTTAACACTACACAATGCAAACTCCAACGTGTTTCCCTTATTAACTATTTCCCTGCTGGGCCGCTCACAAAACTAGCCTTAGAGGGAACACTGGTAGGCAGGTGAAGCCTGCCAAAGGGGTTGATGAATAGACCCCATTGTGTTCTCCTTCCAAACTTATCTAACAGATTTGTGCCTTGCAGTGGCTCTTATCTGACTGTTTTGTAATCGCAGGTTGCTTTTCCACTTTTATTCTGTGAAAAAGACATTGCTCCGTTTCAGATAGATAGGGCTCTGAATGTCATTTAACATGTCTCCAAAAATGCGCTTAAAGGGACAGGAAAACCCAATATTTTATTTCATGATTTGGATAGAACATACAGTTTCAAACAACTTCCCAATTTACTTCCATTATCAATTCTGATTCATTATCTTGTTACCCTTTGCTGAAGGAGCAGCATTGCACTACTGGCAGCCAGCTGAACACTTATTCAACATCTAGTTAGCCATTCACAAGAGACAAATAAGTGAAGGCACCAATCAGCAGCTAGCTCCCACTAGTGTACAATATGTGTGTATTCCTTTTCCAACAAGGCATACTAAGAGAACAAAGAACATTTGAAAATAGAAGTGAATTTAAAAGTGTCTGAAAAGTACTTGTTCTTTGTAAATCATGCAAGTTTAAATTTTGACTTTCCTATCACTTAAAGTGCAGCTTTCATTGAATCAAATGTAAGGTTTATACAAGCAGTTAAAGCTAGTTGTTTGCCTTTACCATCTAGGTGAGCAAAGCGATTTGAAATGTAACACTGCATCCGGTAGTATCATGCCATATGCTTGCGGCTATACCGCTGTTTAAATTCAAAAATAAAAAAACTGACATCGCCATTCTCTCACAGTTTGTGTATGCTTCATAGGCTTGATCTTTCTCCTCTTTCAGAAAAGCTTTATATAAAGCTCTAATCTGATTAATATGTCCATACCTTCATTTTTATCCAAATCTTCCGCTGGAATTTCTATTGCGGTCTCTCTTGCCTGCCCCTTTATTAACAGTGCAACAGCAAGCACCTGTTTCTTCCTCTCTAGTTCAGTAACACGCATCAATTTTTATTAATTTTTTGAAGCTTTCATATCGCTCTTTTTCATCATTCTCAGTTTCCATTTTTCTAAAAGGGTCTCCTACATTATCGTTGAATTATAACTCAATAGCGTTTGATACAATTCTGAGATTGAAAACATTTTGGTATGCAATGTGTGTTATTGCAAAAGGTGATTTATTACAAAAAATGTGAATCGGCTATTTAAAGATTATCTATGTAATGTCTCACCTGCAAATAGGTGAAGAATTGATTTCATGGTATATCAAGTTGTGTAGTCAACTCCTGAAAGGTTTTTTTACCATAAATTATAATCTAATAGATACCTTACTGTATTTATGCCTTTCTCCTTCCACATGTGAGATTTAACATGAGAAGGCAATTTAGATGGAGTTAGCTTATCTCCCATATATGCTGACTTAGGTCTTACAAGACAACATTTTCTAATTCCGGACGGTAGAAATGGGCATTACCATGCAACTTTCTCGCTGTGATACACACTTTCTTGCCCTTCCAAATAAACAATTGGACAGCTCTATTAACCCCTTAATGACAAGTGACGTACCAGGTACGTCCTGCAAAAACTTGCAGTTAGTGACAATGGACGTACCTGGTACGTCACTTGTCTAAGAGAGTGCTGGAAGCGATCGCAATCGCTTCCAGCAGCTCTCAGGGTATTGCAGTGATGCCTCGATATTGAGGCATCCTGCAATACCCTTAGAAAGCATCCGATGCAGAGAGAGCCACTCTGTGGCCCTCTCTGCACCGGTAGCGATGCGGCCGGTTCGTTGGTGGGTGGGAGCGCAACAGGGAGGCGGGTGGGCGGCCCATCGCTACCCGGCATCCGGCTCCTGTTAGTGCAATGTGCACGCCGGGTGCCGGGAGCGTGCGGGTGCGCGCGTGCGCGTGCGCGCGCGGGTGCGCGCGCACGCCCGCGATCACCTAAACACACTGACACCAATGAGTGGGAAGAGGGGGGGAAATATATATATATGAGGATCTGGGAGGGGGAGGGGGTTGGGGTATTGTGGGGGGCTGCTACACTACAGAAAAAAATAAATTAGTAATAAAAAATAATAATTAAAAACACTTTTTTGGGGGGCAAATTGGGTACTGGCAGACAGCTGCCAGTACCCAAGATGGCGGCAATTAGGTAGGGGAGAGGGTTAGATTGCTGGGGGGGGGGATCATGGAGGTTGGGGCTAAGGCAGGAGTCCATCACAGCTAAAACATTTTATTTTTTTTTATTAAAAAAAATAAAAACTCCTTTTATTTAGTACTGGCAGACTTTCTGCCAGTACTTAAGATGGCGGGGACAATTGTGGGGTGGGGGAGGGAAGAGAACTGTTTGGGAGGGATCAGGGGGTGGGATGTGTCAGGTGGGAGGCTGATCTCTACCCTAAAGCTAAAATTAACCCTGCAAGCTCCCTACAAGCTACCTAATTTAACCCCTTAACTGCTGGGCATAATTTACGTGTGGTGCGCAGCAGCATTTAGCGGCCTTCTACTTACCAAAAAGCAACCACAAAGCCATATAAGTCTGCTATTTCTGAACAAAGGGGATCCCAAAGAAGCATTTACAACCATTTGTGCCTTAATTGCAGAAGCTGTTTGTAAATAATTTCAGTGGGAAACCTAAAGTTTGTGACAAAATTTGTGAAAAAGTGAACTTTTTTTTTTATTTGATGACATTTGGCGGTGAAATGGTGGCATGAAATATACCAAAATGGGCCTAGATCAATACTTTGGGTTGTCTTCTAAAAAAAAATATATACATGTCAAGGGATATTCAGGTATTCCTGACAGATATCAGGGTTCCAATGTAACTAGAGCTCATTTTGAAAAAAAGTTGTTTGGAAATAGCAAAGTGCTACTTGTATTTATGGCCCTATAACTTGCAAAAAAAGTAAAGAACATGTAAACATTGGGTATTTCTAAACTCAGGACAAAATTTAGAAACTATTTAGCATAGGTGTTTTTTGGTGATTGTAGATGTGTAACAGATTTTGGGGGTCAAAGTTAGAAAAAGTGTGTTTTTTTCAATTTTTTCCTCATATTTTATATTTTTTTTTATAGGAAATTATAAGATATGATGAAAATAATGGTATCCTTAGAAAGTCCATTTAATGGCGAGAAAAACGGTATATAATATGTATGGGTACAGTAAATGAGTAAGAGGAAAATTACAGCTAAACACAAACACTGCAGAAATGTAAAAATAGCCATTGTCATTAAGGGTAAGAAAATTGAAAAATGGTCCGGTCATTAAGGGGTTAACTAGAGTAAAGCATGTCTGGTAAGTAGGAACGGCAGCATTAGTAAAAGATAAATAATGGGAGGGTGGATGACCATTTCACCAAATTTATCTGGCCCGATAAATTTAAAGGAAGTTCTTTCCAGTACTGTAACTGCGTACATAAATTCAAATATTGTTTAGAAATATTATTGTCAAATCTACATGTAAATTAATTCCTAAGTAGGTGAAAGCAGAAGAAAATGAAGTGTGCAATTGTATTATTATACTACCTTGAATTCAGGCTGCGCTATATCTTTGGTTTTGTAGTAATAATATAGAAAAAACCAAGTGCCAAGTGTTCATCTGTTCCCTCTGCTGATATATTTAAATACTGGAAGACTGCAGAAAAATGTTGTAATTACAAGGTGTTAACTGTCTCTTTAAAATGGCATTAAATACAGTGGAATTGCATAATCCACTAGAACACAACACTATGCAATCACACTTGCTCTGAATTTTAAACGAGTAGATTTTTTTCTGACAAATTTAAAAATGTTTTTTTAATTTGCCATCCCCCTGTATCAAGTGACAGTCATCGACTCATAGGTATACCTGTGAACTTTTCCACATGCTCTCTAGTAGCTGGTGACTCAAACTGTGCACAGCTCTATGAAATTTGGTGCTATTTAAATTAACAACAGCAGCAAACTGAAAAGTTCAAGTTTGACTTTAGTGTCCCTTTAAAAAAAGGCATGAAACCCAATGGGGGGGGGGGGGGGGAGAAGAAGGTATGCTTTGTCTGAATTATGAAAGAAAAAAACTAAACGTATGCTTACCTGATAAATTTCTTTCCGGATATGGTGAGTCCACGGCTTGGGGAATTACTGTTGGGAATATCACTCCTGGCCAGCAGGAGGAGGCAAAGACCACCACAGTTAAACTGCTAAGTATCACTCCCTTACCCACAAACCCCAGTTATTCGACCAAAGGGAAATGGAGAAAAAGGAGTAACACAAGGTGTAGAGGTGCCTGAGGTTACAGTAAAAAGAACATCTGTCTTAAAATAAAGGGTGGAGCCCAGAAATAAATAAATTTATCAGGTAAGCATACATTTTGTTTTTATTTCCTAAGATATGGCGAGTCCACGGCTTGAGTAATTACTGTTGGGAACCAATACCCAAGCTAGAGGACATGGATAAATAGGGAGGGAGAAGACAGGCAGTCCTAAAAAGAAGGCACCACCGCTTGAAGAACCTTTCTCCCAAAAGAGGCCTCAGCCGAAGCAAAAGTATCAAATTTGTAAAAATTTAAAAATAAAAATGAGAAAAAAAAAAAAAATATGTAGAGAAGATCAAGTTGCAGCCTTGCAAATTTGTTCCGCAGAAGCTTCATTTTTGAAAGAAGAGGAAACTGCTCTTGTGGAAGGAGCTGTAATTCTCTCAGGAGGCTGCTGTCCAGCAGTCTCATAAGCCAAATGAATTATACTTTGTAACCAAAAAGAAAGTAGTAGCAGTGGCTTTCTGACCTTTACGTTTCCCAGAGAAACAGACAAAGAGGGCAGAAGACTGGCGAAAAGCCTTAGTCGCCTGTAAGTAGAATTTAAGAGCACGTACAACATCCAAATTGTGTAACAAACGTTCTTTGGATGAAGGAGGATTAGGACACAGAGAGGGAACAACAATTTCCTGATTGATATTTCTATTAAAAACAACCTTAGGAAGGAAACCTAACTTAGTACGAAGAACCGCCTTATGGGCATAAAAAAATAAGATAAGGGGAATCACACTGCAGAGCTGAGAGTCCCGAGACTCTTCGAGCAGAAGAGATAGCAACAAGAAACAAAACCTCCCAAGATAACAACTTAACGTCTATGGAATGCAATAGCTCAAACAGAGCCAGCTGCAAAACTTTAAAAACAAGGTTAAGGCTCCAAAGAGGAGCACAGACTTAAAGACAGGCCTGATTTTGACCAAGGCCTGGCAAAACGATTGCACATCTGGCACATCCGCCAAACATTTATATAGTAAAACTGATAAAGCAGAAATCTGACCCTTCGGGCTACTTACTGACAACCCCTACTCCAGGCTTTCCTGAAGAAAAGATAAAATTCTAGGAATTCTAATTCTACTCCAAGAGTAGCCCTTGGATTCACACCAATAAAGATATTTACATCATATCTTATGGTAAATCTTTCTAGTAACAGGCTTGCGAGCCTGAATCATGGTCTCAATGATTGACTCAGAAAAACCACGCATAGTCAGAATAAAGCGTTCAAACAGTCAGCTTCAGAGAAACTAGATTTGGATGAAGGAAGGGACGCTGAATCAGTAGGTCCTTCCTCAGAGGTAGTCTCCAAGGTGGGAGAGATGATATCTCCACTAGGTATGCAAACCAGATCCAGCGAGGCCACGCAGGGGCTATTGGAATCAACAACGCCCTCTCCTGTTTGATACGAGCAATGACTCATGGAAGGAGAGGAAACGGGTATGCCAACCTGAAAACCCAAGGAGCTGACAGAGCATCAGAATGGCCTGCAGATCTCTTGACCTTGAACCGTACCTTGGAAGCTGGGCGTTCTGACGGGACGCAATCAGATCTCACTCCAGCACCCCCCATTTTAGGACTAAGCTGGAAAACACCTCCGGATAGAGTTCCTGCTCCCCAGGATGAAAAGTCTGTCTGCTCAGAAAATCCGCTTCCCAGTTGTCTACTCCTGGAATGTGGATGGCAGATAGACAGCAATTGTGTGTCTCAGCCAACTGAAGAATCGGAGTAACCTCCTTCATGGCTAAGGAACTCTGAGTTCCTCCCTGGTGATTGATGTAAGCCACAGAGGTTATGTTGTCTGACTGGAACCTGATAAACAGGGCTGAGGACAAATGAGGCAAAGCCAATAGAGCATTGTAAATCGCCCTCAACTCCAAGATGTTGATGGGAAGAGCAGACTCCTCCCAAGTCCAAAGGCCCTGAGCTTATAACAAGTTCCCGACTGCTCCCCAGCCCAGCGTCCATGGTCACGATCGATCACCTAGGAAGATCACCAAAAGCATGTGCCCTGAGACAGATGCTCCTGAGAAATCCACCACAGGAGAGAGAATCCCTTGAAGACTGATCTAACGCTATTCTCTGTGATAGATCCGCATGGTCGCAATTCCATTGTCTGAGCATGCACAACTGGAGAGCTCTCAAATGGAATTGAGCAAAAGGAATTATGTACATGGAAGCCACCATCAGGCCGATTACCTCCATACATTGAGCCATTGAAGGATGAGCAGTAGCCTGAAGAGAGGCAAGAGGAAATTATTGTTTTTCCTGACCTCTGTCAGAAAAATCTTCATCAATAGATAATCTATTATGGCCCCTAAGAACACTACTCTTGTAGAAGGGGAAAGGGAGATTTTTTCCAGATTCACATGCCATCCCTGGGAACTAAGACAACAATATCTCTGTGCGAGATTTTGCTAGTTAAAACCAATTTGTCGTCCAGGTAGGGTGCCACAGCAAATCCACGAGAACGGATCACTGCCAAAAGAGCCCACAGAACTTTTGAAAAAATTCTAGGAGTCATGGCTAGACCAAATGGAAGGGCCACGAACTGGAAATGTTTGTCCAGAAAGGCAAAACTCAGGAACATAAAAATATGCATCCTTTAGGTCTATGGTTGTCATGAACTGACCCTCTTGTACTAAAGGATGAATGGTGCGTATAGCCTCCATCTTGAAGGATGGAACTTTGAGAAACTTATTTAGACACTTCAAGTCTAGAATGGGACTGAAAGTTCCCTCTTTTTTGGGAACCACAAACAGTTTGGAATAGAACCCAAGACCCTGTTCCTGCACTGGAACTATCACTCCTAGGGAAGAAAGATGTTGTATACATTTCAAGAACGCCTCTCTCCTTATCTGGTCTACAGATAATCTTGAGAGAAGGAATCTGGGATCTTTTCTCTGGGAGGAAGTGTCTTGAATTCCTTTGTAACCCTGGGATACTATTGTCCACAGATCTGGGACATCTCATATCCAGGCTTGAGAGAACTGAGAAAGTCTGCCCCTCACTTGATCCAATCCCGGATCGGAGGAAAACCCTTCATGCAGATTTGGAATCAGCTGCGGGTTTCTTTGATTGTTTCCCCTTGTTCCAAGACTGATTGGGTTTCCAAGAAGACTTGGATTGTTACAGCTTGGAAGAAGAAGGGGAAGGCTTTCCTCTGAGGTTACAAAAGGAACGAAAATTACTCTGACGTCCTTTAGGCCTATTCTTATCTTGGAGGTAGAAAACATCCTTTTCCACCCGTAATAGAGATAATTTCTGCCAAACCGGGTCCAAACAAAGTTTTGTCCTTGTAAGGAATCGCCAGAAGCTTGACTTTAGAGGAAACGTCCGCAGACCAGGATTTCAACCATAACGCCCTGCGGGCTAGGACAGCGAAACTAGAAGTTTTAGCTCCTAGTCTAACAACCTGTAAAATGGCATCTGCAATAAAGGAATTGGCCAACTTAAGAGGTTTAATCCCATCTTCAATTTTATCCAAGGAAGTCTCTATTTGAAGATAATCAGACGATCGTTGAACAAATAAAATGCTGCACTAGTCGCGGTGGCAATACACACCACAGGTTGCCATTGGAGACCTTGATAAACAAATCTTTTTCAAATAAGCCTCCAGCTTCTTGTCCATCGGATCCTTAAAAGAGCAACTATCCTCAATAGGTTCTATTGTATAATAGTGGTTCTCTTAGCCACAGTGGAAATGGCCCCTTCAACTTTGGGTACAGTATAATAAAGGGTCTTTAATGGTGTCCTCGACAAAAAACATTTTCTTAAAAATGGGAGACGGGGAAAAAGACACCCTGGATTCTCCCATTCCTATGAGATAATCTCCCTCTCCCTAGCACGGTCCGGCACAGGAAAAACCTCCGAAGTGGAAGGTTCATCAAAGAAACTATTAAGTTTACTAGATTTCTTATGAGTGACAATGATAGGGGTATCAGAGTCATCTTAAGTAGCTAAAACCTCCTTTAACAATATACGTTCAAGCTTAAAGGGACACTGAACCAAAAAAATTCTCTTTTGTGATTCAGATAGAGCATGCAATTTTAAGCAACTTTCTAATTTACTCCGATTATCAATTTTTCTTCGTTCTCTTGCTATCTTTATTTGAAATAGAAGGGATCTCATTTTTTTGTTTTAGAACTCTGGACAGCACTTTATTGGTGGATGAATTTATCCACCAATCAGCAAGAATAACCCAGGTTATTCACCAAAAATGGGCCGGCATCTAATCTTGCATTTCAAATAAAGATACCAAGAAAAGGACGAAAATTTGATAATAGGAGTAAATTAGAAAGTTGCTTAAAATTGCATGCTCTATCTAAATCACGAAATAAAAATTTGGGTTCAGTGTCCCTTCTGAGATTTTCACCCTCAGAAAGTCCTGATGTATCTTCCTCAGACTTATGAGAAAGGGCAACTTGGGAAGCAGAACTGAGGACAGGCACCTTACTTTCTGAATTTCTAGATTTCAATTGCACTTTCCCTGTAATCTGGGAATGGCTGCTAATGCCGCAGAAACTGCTGAAGATACCTGGGCAGCAATTTCTGCTTTTAAATAAACTCCACTAGGAGTTAGAGGAACCGCAGGGCACTGCATGTGAAGCCATTGGGGCTTGGGATGTAGCAGGAGAAAGCTGAGGTATTTTAACAGCATCATCCTGAGAGACATTAAGCTAAAAAAAAATTACCTTTATTTTGCAAGGTTTTCTTGACACATGAAGAACAAAATTGCATAGGAACTGCAATGTGTGCATCTAAACATAATAAGCATGAATTCATGAGAGCAGGCTCTTGCTCCATATCAGACATGTTGTGAAACAGTAAATAAAATTGTACAGATAAGTTTGAAAGTTTTTAATATTCAATTAAAATAAGCCAAGGAAAAAATGTACTAAAAATTTTATCCCAAATACGGATCGATCCCCAGCTAAAATGTGAGAAAAGTTAAAGGGACACTGTACCCAAAATATTTCTTTCGAGATTCAGAATGAGCATGAAATTATAAGCAACTTTCTAATTTACTCCTATTATAAATTTTTCTTCATTCTCTTGCTATCATTATTTGAAAAAACAGATTTTATGCTTAACTGATAAATTACTTTCTCCAACGGTGTGTCCGGTCCACGGCGTCATCCTTACTTGTGGGAATATCTCTTCCCCAACAGGAAATGACAAAGAGTCCCAGCAAAGCTGGCCATATAGTCCCTCCTAGGCTCCGCCCACCCCAGTCATTCGACCGACGGACAGGAGGAAAAAATAGGAGAAACCATAGGGTACCGTGGTGACTGTAGTTAAAGAAAATAATTCATCAGACCTGATTAAAAAACCAGGGCGGGCCGTGGACCGGATACACCGTTGGAGAAAGTAATTTATCAGGTAAGCATAAATTCTGTTTTCTCCAACATTGGTGTGTCCGGTCCACGGCGTCATCCTTACTTGTGGGAACCAATACCAAAGCTTTAGGACACGGATGAAGGGAGGGAGCAAATCAGGTTACCTAAACGCAAGGCACCACGGCTTGCAAAACCTCTCCCCCAAAAATAGCCTCCGAAGAAGCAAAAGTATCAAATTTGTAAAATTTGGCAAAAGTGTGCAGTGAAGAACAAGTCGCTGCCTTACATATCTGATCAACGGAAGCCTCGTTCTTGAAGGCCCATGTGGAAGCCACAGCCCTAGTGGAGTGAGCTGTGATTCTTTC
This sequence comes from Bombina bombina, assembly GCF_027579735.1. Classification (NCBI taxonomy): domain Eukaryota; kingdom Metazoa; phylum Chordata; class Amphibia; order Anura; family Bombinatoridae; genus Bombina; species Bombina bombina. The sequence goes on from NC_069502.1 coordinate 447,669,878, forward strand.
AGGAGGCTGCCGTCCGGCAGTCTCATAAGCCAATCGGATGATGCTTTTAAGCCAAAAGGAAAGAGAGGTAGAAGTTGCTTTTTGACCTCTCCTTTTACCAGAATAGACGAAAAACAGAGAAGATGTTTGTCTGAACTCTTTTGTAGCTGCTAAGTAGAATTTTAGAGCACGGACTACATCTAAATTGTGTAGCAAACGTTCCTTCTTTGAAACTGGATTCGGAAACAAAGAAGGTACAACTATCTCCTGATTAATATTTTTGTTGGAAACAACCTTTGGTAGAAAACCAGGTTTAGTACGCAAAACAACCTTATCTGAATGGAACACCAGATAGGGCGGAGTACACTGTAGAGCAGATAACTCAAACTCTTCTAGCAGAAGAAATAGCAACCAAAAACTTTCCAAGATAGTAACTTAATATCTATGGAAAGTAAAGGTTCAAACGGAACCCCTTGAAGAACTGAAATAACTAGATTTAAACTCCAGGGAGGAGTCAAAGGTCTGTAAACAGGCTTGATCCTAACCAAAGCCTGAACAAATGCTTGAACATCTGGCACAACTGCCAGTCGTTTGTGTAGTAAGACAGATAAAGCAGAGATCTGTCCCTTTAGAGAACTCGCAGATAATCCTTTATCCAAACCTTCTTGTAGAAAGGAAAGAATCTTAGGAATTTTTATCCTATTCCATGGGAATCCCTTGGATTCACACCAGCAGATATATCTTTTCCATATTTTATGGTAAATCTTTCTAGTTACCGGTTTTCTGGCTTGAACCAGAGTATCACAGAATCTGAAAACCCACGCTTTGATAGAATCAAGCGTTCAATCTCCAAGCAGTCAGCTGGAGGGAGACCAGATTTGGATGTTCGAATGGACCCTGAACAAGAAGGTCCTGTCTCAAAGGTAGCTTCCATGGTGGAACCGATGACATATTCACCAGGTCTGCATACCAAGTCCTGCGTGGCCACGCAGGAGCTATCAAGATCACCGAGGCCCTCTCCTGTTTGATCCTGGCTACCAGCCTGGGAATGAGAGGAAACGGTGGAAACACATAAGCTAGGTTGAAGGTCCAAGGCGCTACTAGTGCATCCACTAGAGTCACCTTGGGATCCCTGGATCTGGACCCGTAGCAAGGAACCTTGAAGTTCTGACGAGACGCCATCAGATCCATATCTGGAATGCCCCATAGTTGCGTCAACTGGGCAAAGATCTCCGGGTGGAGTTCCCACTCCCCCGGATAGAATGTCTGACGACTCAAATAATCCGCTTCCCAGTTTTCCACACCTGGAATGTGGATCGCAGATAGGTGGCAGGAGTGATTCTCCGCCCATTGTATTATTTTGGTCACTTCTTTCATCGCCAGGGAACTCCTTGTTCCCCCCTGATGATTGATATACGCAACAGTCATGTTCCCCCCTGATGATTGATATACGCAACAGTCGTCATGTTGTCTGATTGGAATCTTATGAATCTGGCCTTTGCTAGCTGAGGCCAAGCCCTGACAGCATTGAATATCGCTCTTAGTTCCAGAATGTTTATCGGGAGAAGAGACTCTTCCCGAGACCATAGTCCCTGAGCTTTCAGGGATTCCCAGACCGCGCCCCAGCCCACTAGACTGGCGTCTGTCGTGATGATGACCCACTCTGGTCTGCGGAAGCTCATTCCCTGGGATATGTGGTCCAGGGTTAGCCACCAACGGAGTGAATCTCTGGTCTCCTGAATCACTGGAGACAAGTCTGTATAGTCCCCATTCCACTGTTACAGCATGCACAGTTGTAATGGTCTTAGATGAATTTGCGCAAAAGGAACTATGTCCATTGCTGCAACCATCAACCCTACTACTTCCATGCACTGAGCTATGGAAGGACGTGGAACAGAATGAAGAACTTGACAAGCGCTTAGATGTCAGAAAGTCAAAACTTCTGTCAGAAAAATCCTCATTTCTAAGGAATCTATTATTGTTCCCAAGAAGGGAATTCTTGTCGACGGAGACAGAACTTTTTTCTATGTTCACCTTCCATCCGTGAGATCTGAGAAAGGCCAGAACGATGTCTGTATGAGCCTTTGCTTTTGAAAGGGACGACGCTTGTATTAGAATGTCGTCCAAGTATGGTACTACTGCAATGCCCCTCGGTCTTAGAACCGCTAGAAGGGACCCGAGTACCTTTGTGAAAATCCTTGGAGCAGTGGCTAACCCGAATGGGAGGGCCACAAACTGGTAATGTTTGTCCAGAAAGGCGAACCTTAGGAACTGATGATGTTCTTTGTGGATAGGAATATGTAGGTACGCATCCTTTAGATCCACGGTAGTCATAAATTGACCTTCCTGGATAGTAGGTAGAATCGTTCGAATGGTTTCCATTTTGAACGATGGCACCCTGAGAAATTTGTTTAGGATCTTTAAATCCAGAATTGGTCTGAAGGTTCCCTCTTTTTTGGGAACTACGAACAGATTTGAGTAAAATCCCATTCCTTGTTCCATCATTGGAACTGGGTGTATCACTCCCATCTGTAACAGGTCTTCTACACAATGTAAGAACGCCTGTCTCTTTATTTGGTTTGAGGATAAGTGAGACATGTGGAACCTTCCCCTTGGGGGTAGTTCCCCGAATTCCAGAAGATAACCCTGAGAAACTATTTCTAGCGTCCAGGGATCCTGAACATCTCTTGCCCAAGCCTGAGCAAAGAGAGAGAGTCTGCCCCCCACTAGATCCGGTCCCAGATCGGGGGCTACTCCTTCATGCTGTTTTGTTAGCAGCGGCAGGCTTCTTGGCCTGCTTACCCTTGTTCCAGCCTTGCATCAGTTTCCAGGCTGGTTTGGTCTGTGAGGCATTAGCCTCTTGCTTAGAGGATGCAGAATTAGAGGCCGGTTCGTTCCTGAAATTACGAAAGGAACGAAAATTAGACTTATTCTTGGCCTTGAAAGGCCTATCTTGTGGGAGGGCGTGGCCCTTTCCCCCAGTGATGTCTGAGATAATCTCTTTCAATTCTGGCCCAAAGAGAGTTTTACCCTTGAAAGGGATATTAAGCAATTTTGTCTTGGATGATACATCCGCTGACCAAGACTTTAGCCAAAGCGCTCTGCGCGCCACAATTGCAAACCCTGAATTTTTCGCCGCTAATCTAGCTAATTGCAAAGCGGCATCTAAAATAAAAGAGTTAGCCAACTTAAGTGCGTGAACTCTGTCCATAACCTCCTCATATGGAGTCTCTCTACGGAGCGACTTTTCTAGTTCCTCGAACCAGAACCACGCTGCTGTAGTGACAGGAACAATGCACGAAATGGGTTGAAGAAGGTAACCTTGCTGTACAAAAATCTTTTTAAGCAAACCCTCCAATTTTTTATCCATAGGATCTTTGAAAGCACAATTATCCTCTATAGGAATAGTAGTGCGCTTGTTTAGAGTAGAAACTGCCCCCTCGACCTTAGGGACTGTCTGCCATAAGTCCTTTCTGGGGTCGACCATAGGAAATAATTTCTTAAATATAGGAGGGGGAACAAAAGGTATGCCGGGCTTCTCCCATTCCTTATTCACTATGTCCGCCACCCGCTTGGGTATAGGAAAAGCGTCGGGTGCACCGGAACCTCTAGGAACTTGTCCATCTTGCATAATTTTTCTGGAATGACCAGGTTGTCACAATCATCCAGAGTAGATAACACCTCCTTAAGCAGTGCACGGAGATGTTCTAATTTAAATGTCACAACATCAGGTTCAGCCTGTTGAGAAATTTTTCCTGAATCTGAAATTTCCCCATCTGACAAAACCTCCCTCATGGCCCCTTCAGATTGGTGTGAGGGTATGACAGAACAATTATCATCAGCGCCCTCCTGCTCTTCAGTGTTTAAAACAGAGCAATCGCGCTTTCTCTGATAAGTAGGCATTTTGGATAAAATATTTGCTATGGAGTTATCCATTACAGCCGTCAATTGTTGCATGGTAATAAGCATTGGCGCGCTAGAAGTACTAGGGGCCTCCTGCGTGGGAAAAACTGGTGTAGACACAGAAGGAGATGATGTAGAACCATGTCTACTCCCTTCATCTGATGAATCATCTTGGGCAACTACATTATCTGTGACAGTACTGTCCTTAATACTTAGGTATGTGTATGTTTTTTCTCTTTCAGGCTTTTTCATCTTTTTATATTTTTATATTTTTGTGATATTGACTTTATGAACAATATTTCTATATATACTATATGGACTTCCATCATAGACACTAACAATATCACTTACCAGTTGGTAACTACCACCTCCGGATCTGGCACCTAGGGTGCTGAAGCGGCTCTGTGTTTTGGAGCACCTATATAGAATTTCTGCCAATTAAGACTTTTGCCCATCAAGATTTATATCTGTTTTAAGTAATTTTACACTTTTGGATTGCGGATATTTTTGTTTTATTTTTCAAAGGGATTATTCATTTATTTTCGAAGATACACATTATTTTCATCTGTCTCACATTTTTTCATCTGTCCAAGTTTGATCTACATTGAACTATATATATATTTTTCTTTCATGTAATTAGCAAGAGTCCATGAGCTAGTGACGTATGGGATATACATTCCTACCAGGAGGGGCAAAGTTTCCCAAACCTTAAAATGCCTATAAATACACCCCTCACCACACCCACAAATCAGTTTTACAAACTTTGCCTCCTATGGAGGTGGTGAAGTAAGTTTGTGCTAGATTCTACGTTGATATGCGCTCCGCAGCAGGTTGGAGCCCGGTTTTCCTCTCAGCGTGCAGTGAATGTCAGAGGGATGTGAGGAGAGTATTGCCTATTTGAATGCAATGATCTCCTTCTACGGGGTCTATTTCATAGGTTCTCTGTTATTGGTCGTAGAGATTCATCTCTTACCTCCCTTTTCAGATCGACGATATACTCATATATATACCATTACCTCTGCTGATTTTCGTTTCAGTACTGGTTTGGCTTTCTACAAACATGTAGATGAGTGTCCTGGGGTAAGTAAGTCTTATTTTCTGTGACACTCTAAGCTATGGTTGGGCACTTTTTTATAAAGTTCTAAATATATGTATTCAAACATTTATTTGCCTTGACTCAGGATGTTCAACATTCCTTATTTTCAGACAGTCCGTTTCATATTTGGAATAATGCATTTGAATCAATCATTTCTTCTTACCTTAAAAAATTTGACTTTTTCCCTGTGGGCTGTTAGGCTCGCGGGGGCTGAAAATGCTTCATTTTATTGCGTCATTCTTGGCGTGGACTTTTTTGGCGCAAAATTTTTTTCTGTTTCCGGCGTCATACGTGTCGCCGGAAGTTGCGTCATTTTTGACGTTCTTTTGCGTCAAAAGTGTCGGCGTTTCGGATGTGGCGTCATTTTTGGCGCCAAAAGCATTTAGGCGCCAAATAATGTGGGCGTCTTATTTGGCGCTAAAAAAATAGGGGCGTCACTTTTGTCTCCACATTATTTAAGTCTCATTTATTGCTTCTGGTTGCTAGAAGCTTGTTCACTGGCATTTTTTTCCCATTCCTGAAACTGTCATTTAAGGAATTTGATCAATTTTGCTTTATATGTTGTTTTTTCTATTACATATCGCAAGATGTTCCACGTTGCAACTGAGTCAGAAGATACTTCAGGAAAATCGCTGCCCGGTGCTGGAGCTACCAAAGCTAAGTGTATCACTTTTGGTATCTGTTCCTTCAGCTGTTGTTTGTATTAAATGTTATGACAAACTTGTTAATGCAGATAAAATTTCCTTTAGTACTGTTACATTACCTGTTGCTGTTCCGTCAACATCTAATACTCAGAGTGTTCCTGATAACTCAAGAGATTTTGTTTCTAAATCCATTAAGAAGGCTATGTCTGTTATTTCTCCTTCTAGTATACATAAGTCTTTTAAAACTTCTCTTTTTTCAGATGAATTTTTAAATGAACATCATTCTGATACTGATAATGGTTCTTCTGGTTCAGAGGTTTCTGTCTCAGAGGTTGATGCTGATAAATCTTTGTATTTGTTCAAGATGGAATTTATTCGTTCTTTATTTAAAGAAGTATTAATTGCATTAGAAATAGAGGATTCTGGTCCTCTTGATACTAAAACTAAACGTTTAAATAAGGTTTTTAAATCTCCTGTAGTTATTCCAGAAGTGTTTCCTGTCCCTGATGCTATTTCTGAAATAATTTCCAGGGAATGGAATAATTTGGTTTACTCCTTTTAAAACGTTTTAAGTAATTATATCCTGTGCCATCTGACAGATTAGAGTTTGGGACAAAATCCCTAAGGTTAATGGGGCTGTCTCTACTCCTGCTATATTTTTAGCGGATGTTGCTGCAGCTTCAACTTTTTGGTTAGAAGCTTTAGCGCAACAAGTAACAGATCATAATTCTCATAGCATTATTATTCTATAACATGCTAATTATTTTATTTGTGATGCCATCTTTGATATCATTAGAATTGATGTCAGGTATATGTCTCTAACTATTTTAGCTAGAAGAGCTTTATGGCTTAAAACTTGGAATGCTGATATGTCTTCTAAGTCAACTTTGCTATCCCTTTCTTTCCAGGGTAATAAATTATTCGGTTCTCAGTTGGATTCTTTTATCTCAACTATTACTGGAAGGAAGGGAACTTTTTTACCACAGGATAAAAAATCTGAGGTAAATTTAGGTCTAATAATTGTTTTCGTTCCTTTCATCACAACAAGGAACAAAAGCCTGATCCTTCATCCTCAGGAGCGGTATCAGTTTGGAAACCTTCTTCACTTTGGAATATATCCAAGCCTTATAGAAACCCAAAGCCAGCTCCTAAGTCCCCATGAAGGTGCGGCCCTCATTCCAGCTAAGCTGGTATGGGGCAGTTTACGTTCTTTTCAAAGAAATTTGGATCAATTCCGTTCACAATCTCTGGTTTCAGAACATTGTTTCAGAAGGGTACAGAATTGGCTTCAAGTTAAGGCCTCCTGCAAAGAGATTTTTTTCTTTCCTGTGTCCCAGTAAACCCAGCAAAGGCTCAAGCATTTCTGAAATGTGTTTCAGATCTAGAGTTGGCTGGAGTAATTATGCCAGTTCCAGTTCTGGAACAGGGGCTGGGGTTTTATTCTCTCTCTTCATTGTACCAAAGAAGGTCAATTCCTTCAGACCAGTTCCGGATTTATCAATTTTGTATCGTTATGTAAGGATACCAACATTCAAGATGGTAGCTGTAAGGACTATCCTGCCTTTTGTTCAGCAAGGGCATTATATGTCTACAATAGATTTACAGGATGCATATCTGCATATTCCGATTCATCCAGATCACTTTTAGTTTGAGATTCTCTTTTTTAGACAAGCATTACCAGTTTTGTGGCTCTACCGTTTGGCTTAGCATCAGCTCCAAGAATTTTTACAAAGGTTCTCGGTGCCCTTCTGTCTGTATTCAGAGAACAGGGTATTGGTATTTCCTTATTTGGACGATATCTTGGTACTTGCTCAGTCTTCACATTTTACAGAATCTCATACGAATCGACTTGTGTTGTTTCTTCAAGATCATGGTTGGGGGATCAATTTACCAAAAAGTTCATTGATTCCTCAGACAAGGGTAACCTTTTTAGGTTTCCAGGTAGATTCAGTGTCTATGACTCTGTCTTTGTCAGACAAGAGAAGTCTAACATTGATATCAGCTTGTCAAAACCTTCAGTCACAATCATTCCCTTTGGTAGCCTTATGCATGGAAATTTTAGGTCTTATGACTGCTGCATCGGACGCGATCTCCTTTGCTCATTTTCACATGCGACCTCTTCAGCTCTGTATGCTGAACCAATGGTGTAGGGATTACACAAAGATATCTCAATTAATATCTTTAAAACCGATTGTACGACACTCTCTGACGTGGTGGACAGATCACCATCGTTTAGTTCAGGGGGCTTCTTTTGTTCTTCCGACCTGGACTGTAATTTCAACAGATGCAAGTCTTACAGGTTGGGGAGCTGTGTGGGGGTCTCTGACTGCACAAGGGGTTTGGGAATCTCAGGAGGTGAGATTACCGATCAATATTTTGGAACTCCGTGCAATTTTCAGAGCTCTTCAGTCTTGGCCTCTTCTGAAGAGAGAGTCGTTCATTTGTTTTCAGACAGTCAATGTCACAACTATGGCATACATCAATCATCAAGGAGGGACTCACAGTCCTCTGGCTATGAAAGAAGTATCTCGAATTCTGGTTTGGGCGGAATCCAGCTCCTGTCTAATCTCTGCGGTTCATTTCCCAGGTATAGACAATTAGGAAGCGGATTATCTCAGTCGTCAAACGTTGTATCCGGGCGAATGGTCTCTTCACCCAGAGGTATTTCTTCAGATTGTTCAAATGTGGGAACTTCCAGAAATAGATCTGATGGTTTCTCATCTAAACAAGAATCTTCCCAGGTATCTGTTCAGACCCCGGGATCCTCAGGCGGAGGCAGTGAATGCATTATCACTTCCTTGGAAGTATCATCCTGCCTATATCTCTCCGCCTCTAGTTCTTCTTCCAAGAGTAATCTCCAAGATTCTGAAGGAATGCTCGTTTGTTCTGCTGGTAGCCCCAGCATGGACGGATTCTTTTTCGGATGGCCTCTTGCCAACCGTGGGCTCTTCCGTTAAGACCAGACCTTCTGTCGCAAGGTCCTTTTTTCCATCAGGATCTCAAATCTTTAAATTTAAGGGTATGGAGATTGAACGCTTGATTCTTGGTCAAAAGAGGTTTCTCTGACTCTGTGATTAATACTATGTTACAGGCTCGTAAATCTGTATCTAGAGAGATATATTATAGAGTCTGGAAGACATATTTCTTAGTGTCTTCTCATCATTTTTCCTGGCATTCTTTTAGAATTCCGAGAATTTTTTTACAGTTTCTTCAGGATGGTTTAGATAAAGGTTTGTCCGCAAGTTCCTTGACAGGACAAATCTCTGCCCTTTCTGTTCTTTTTCACAGAAAGATTGCTAATCTTCCTGATATTCATTGTTTTGTACAAGACTTGGTTCGTATAAAACCTGTCATTCAGTCAATTTCTCCTCCTTGGAGTTTGAATTTGGTTCTGGGGGCTCTTCTAGCTCCTCCTTTTGAACCCATGCATTCATTTGGACATTAAACTTCTTTCTTGGAAAGTTTTGTTTCTTTTGGCCATCTCTTCTGCCAGAAGAGTCTCTGAATTATCTGCTCTTTCTTGTGAGTCTCCTTTTCTGATTTTTCATCAGGATAAGGCGGTGTTGCGAACTTCTTTTGAATTTTTTCCTAAGGTTGTGTATTCTAACAATATTAGTAGAGAAATTGTGGTTCCTTCATTATGTCCTAATCCTAAGAATTCTAAGGAGAAATCATTGCATTCTTTGGATGTTGTTAGAGCTTTGTAATATTATGTTGAAGCTACTAAGTCTTTCCGAAAGACTTCTAGTCTATTTTTCATCTTTTCTGGTTCTAGAAAAAGCCAGAGAGCTTCTGCCATTTCTTTGGCATCTTGGTTGAAATCTTTAATTCATCATGCCTATGTCGAGTCGGGTAAAACTCCGCCTCAAAGGATTACAGCTCATTCTACTAGGTCAGTTTCTACTTCCTGGGCGTTTAGGAATGAAGCTTCGGTTGATCAGATTTGCAAAGCAGCAACTTGGTCCTCTTTGCATACTTTTACTAAATTCTACCATTTTGATGTGTTTTCTTCTTCTGAAGCAGTTTTTGGTAGAAAAGTACTTCAGGCAGCGGTTTCAGTTTGAATCTTCTGCTTATGTTTTCATTAAACTTTATTTTGGGTGTGGATTATTTTCAGCAGGAATTGGTTGTCTTTATTTTATCCCTCCCTCTCTAGTGACTCTTGCGTGGAAAGATCCACATCTTGGGTAGTCATTATCCCATACGTCACTAGCTCATGGACTCTTGCTAATTACATGAAAGAAAACATAATTTATGTAAGAACTTACCTGATAAATTAATTTCTTTCATATTAGCAAGAGTCCATGAGGCCCACCCTTTTTGTGGTGGTTATGATTTTTTTGTATAAAGCACAATTATTCCAATTCCTTATTTTATATGCTTTCGCACTTTTTTCTTATCACCCCACTTCTTGGCTATTCGTTAAACTGATTTGTGGGTGTGGTGAGGGGTGTATTTATAGGCATTTTAAGGTTTGGGAAACTTTGCCCCTCCTGGTAGGAATGTATATCCCATACGTCACTAGCTCATGGACTCTTGCTAATATGAAAGAAATTAATTTATCAGGTAAGTTCTTACATAAATTATGTTTTCTATATTTTCTTTATTTTTTTATATATTTTATATATTTTTTTCTTTTTGAATTTTTTCACTAGCGCTAGTGTGGATTCACATTTCTCTGGGGTTAAACACCTACTTTTTGCATCAACGTCACGTTCTTTCACAGCCCCTCCTCCACTTGGTCCGGTAACGGATCTCACACGCCTTTGATTATTGTATTATTTTTTGAATTTTGTATTGAAGTTTGAACGAATGCTTTTACACCATCATGTGCTGAGATTTTAATGTTTATTTGAAAGTTGATATATTGTTTATTGTTACACATCACATTGGTCTGATCTGAACCACAGTCCACACATTTTTCATCCACTGACAATAGAACCATATCCAGAACGCCTAAGTCAGGTAACCGACTTATTAATCTATCCCAAACACACATAAGAACTTTGGAGATAGCTACATTCAAGGTTTTGGATAACTAAAGTAGCCAGGTACAAAACTCCTGGAATATTTCATGGATCCATGAATAGAATTTTACTGTATTTCTATATGAACATTGTGTTTTAACATTTTATCTGTGATTTTAATTTGAATGTATATGGAATAAATTATTCGCCAGAATTTAGTTTCCAGCCTTTTAAGCTATTCAGCGCTTACTATCGCCCCCTATTCTACAGTACTGTCCTTACTTTGTTTGGACGCTATGGCACAATTATCACATAATTTTGAAGGGGGAGACACAATGACTTTCATACATATAGAACATAGCTTATCTGAAGGCACAGACATGTTAAACAGGCTTAAACTGGTCAGTAAAGCACAAAAACCGTTTTAAAACAGAACCGTTACTGTCTCTTTAAATTTTAAACAGACCACACTTTATTACTGAATATGTGAAAAAATATGAAGGAATTGTTCAAAATTTACCAAAATTTCACCACAGTGTCTTAAAGCATTACAGGTATTGCACACCAATTTTCAGAGCTTTAACCCTTAAAATAACGAAACCGGAGCCGGTTACAGTTTTAACCCCTCTACAGTCCCAGCTACAGCCTTTGCTGCGACTTTACCAAGCCCAGAGGGGAATACGATACCAAATGACGCCTTCTAGGAACTTTTCCAACTATCTTCAGATCCTCACACATGCATCTGCGTGTCTTGCTCTCAAAAACAACTGCGCAGTAATGGCGCGAAAATGAGGCTCAGCCTATAACTAGGAAGGCCCTTCCTGACTGGAAAAGGTGTCTAACATAGTGCCTGACGTTAAAAAACGTTCCCCAAGTTTATAAGTGTGAATTATCAGCATAAACATGTATAAAATGCCCAAATAAAGCAATCGATTTTGCCCATAAAAGAGTCTACCAGTTTTATAGCCCATATTAAGCCCTTTATTCTGCTTGAGACTAAGAAAATGGCTTACCGGTCCCCATGAGGGGAAATGACAGCCTTCCAGCATTACACAGTCTTGTTAGAAATATGGCTAGTCATACCTTAAGCAGAAAAGTCTGCTAACTGTTTCCCCCAACTGAAGTTACTTCATCTCAACAGTCCTATGTGGAAACAGCAAAGGATTTTACTTACTGTCTGCTAAAATCATCTTCCTCTCACAAACAGAATTCTTCATCTTTTTCTGTTTCAGAGTAAATAGTACATACCAGCACTATTTTAAAATAACAAACTCTTGATAGTAGAATAAAAAACTACAACTAAACACCACATACTCTTAACCATCTCCGTGGAGATGTTGCCTGTGCAACGGCAAAGAGAATGACTGGGGTGGGCGGAGCCTAGGAGGGACTATATGGCCAGCTTTGCTGGGACTCTTTGCCATTTCCTGTTGGGGAAGAGATATTCCGACAAGTAAGGATGACGCCGTGGACAGGACACACCAATGTTGGAGAAAGAAGGCATCTAAGCTTTTTTTTGGTTTCAGTACTCTGGACAGCACTTTTCTATTGGTGGATGAATTTATCCACCAATCAGCAAGGACAACCCAGGTTGTTGACCAAAAATGGGCCGGCATTTAAACTTACATTCTTGCATTTCAAATAAAGATACCAAGAGAATGAAGACAATTTGATAATAGGAGTAAATTAGAAAGTTGCTTAAAATTTCATGCTCAATCTGAATCACGAAAGAAAAATTTTGGGTACAATGTCCCTTTAAGAAAAAACAATTAATAAACATAAAATTAACTTCTAAAAATACTCCTCAGGCAACCCCACACCTCAATTACTGAGGTGCCTTACCGCTACCAATTAAGACCGGATCACCCAGAAATGGAGAAAAACAACTTTATGAAGTAAAGCCGGTCATGTGACCGCAACTGCTGAGCTCAAACTACTGCTGTGACACAGAGAGGCACTAAAAATAGCTTCCTGGTACACCGAGTACCAGAAATAACCAATTTTTCAAACCGGACGGTTTAAAATGTTGCATTGTTTTGTTTTTTTAAAGCAATGGGGATATGAATAAACTGCCGAAATAGAAAATTCAGCCTTAGTTTCAGTTTAAACTTGTATTGTTTTATCAAGTAAATGTGTCAGAAAATTAAACCTAATAAAAACATTTTACTTTTTCTTTTTAAGAGTTTAAATGTTAGTCTCACACATGCTACACTGCCTGCTTCATGCCCCAGTGTAATCCATACAACAGGATTATCTATGTCCCAATAAAAAAGCAGTGTCTTAATTTGTTAAGTGCATGGTCTCCCCAACTGGAAGAAAAAGCACTTACCTGCTCCGCTGTCCAGCATGTAGACAGTTACAATGTATGAGAAGACACAGTTCCTCACAGAGACCTTTAAAAAAGAAAGAACTGAGTAGCCAACTCTGGCTTTCTAAACTAGGGCAGCAATTGTTAGAAAAAACGCAGTAAGTACCACTTTACAAGTTCCTAACTGCTTTAAAGCCACCACTACCCGACTGCAAGGAATGACATGGAAAATGTCTATACCCCAAAATTTGCTTGTAGATTAAATCAAAATTTTTCTTCAGGCACCTAAACTTCACCTCCTCCATGCACTGAAGGCAAAAGGAATGACTGGGGGTTGTGGGTAAGGGAGTGATACTTAGCAGTTTAACTGTGGTGCTTTTTGCCGCCTCCTGCTGGCCAGGAGTGATATTTCCAACAGTAATTACTCAAGCTGTGGACTCATGATAATTCAGGAAAGAAATTTGGGTTTCATGTCCCTTTCAGTAAAAGGCAGAATAAAGCATTTTTTTATATATTATTTGCATCACTTTAACATGTTACAATGACCATTAAAAAGTAGATGTCTTGTTACTGAGAAAACATTTTTTATTCTTATGCTTGTGAGATGTGCCACTGTCCATCAATAATATAATAATTAAGACAGTGAGCACTTAATTAATAGGGACCAGTTGTACACAGAAATGCACTTCCAGTTAGCTTACAATCAACAGCCTTAACAAAAAGATTTAAAAACCAAAGCTTGTGCATTCAACACTAAACAAATGTTGAAAATGGAGGCCACAATCTGCATTCCGCTATTTTCGGAGCTGAATTTATTCTTGTGTAAGTGCCACACCCTAAGATCTGTGCAAATCCAGATCTTAGTGTGTTGCACTTCCACACAAAGAAATCAGTCTCCGAAAATAGCACTCGTTTAGTGCCAAATGCATAAGCCTACTTCAAAACAACTATTTTAGCAATGTCAAAACTTTATTTCATTGGATTAAAAAGGAAAAAAGGTCAAGAGTTGTATGATGCATACCAAGAAATACTACAACAAAGAATGGTAATAAAAAATATATAATATGATGCCGTTTCATACCTTTTGAAACCACTTCAACAGCAAGTTAATAGTGTAGTTACCTGAATGAGCTGACCTCTCTTCAATTCAGCAGCTACATCTTCTTTCAGCATGTAAGTCTCAAAAATACTTCTTTTCCTTCCCTTTCCACGTTTTTTATCATTGGGAGTGGAGGAAGCATAGCGGTTGTTGCCTATAAAGTAAAGCATCAGTTATACAGCCTTATTTTACTCTGTTGATACCACCTGCAGCTCATAATGAGCAGAACCCTTATCCTCATCTATCTCTGCTCCTTCAGTTAATGTAGTTTCAGTGATGATTGCTCATAAGCTAATGTGGTGATATTTTATTAACACGTTTTTTGTTGTTTTTTTAAATTACCACTGCTCAGCACATCAGATGGAAAGTCTGATCAAAGCTCACTCAAGTTTTCTAAAACATTGGGCAACCAAAATCTGGCTACTCAAGATATTTTACAGGGAATTAACCTATTTATCCCACTATTTCATCTAATTCGTGCCAAAGAGATATCCTACAGCAACACAGTATTTATTGCATTGTGTATCTCCAATCATCTACAAACTTATAAAGGCTAAATCTCACAAATCTAGTACCATATTAATATTGCAACCAATCATATTGCAAGCGCAAAATGAGCAAATACTACAAAGCTTTGTAGATAGGTTAATTCACCCATAGTGAACAAAACTAAAATACCAGAATTACTTTTTATACTTTTTAAATTTGCAAACATTAAAAAAGGACAATAAAGTAATATTTGAAGGAAACAAAAAAAACACTTTCATTATTCAGAAAGAAGTTAATTGATAAGTAAGTTGTTTGAAATTGCACCCTCTTTTATCACATTTTCTTTGTTCTCTTAATATCCTTTGCTGAAGGTAAATCTAGGTAGGCTCATAATAGCTCAAGAGTGTACATGTCTTTAGCACTCTATGACAGCAGTATTTTCCAACATTATTAATAGCAGTGACATTGTTGCAAACACTTCTGCCATAGAATACCAAATACACATACACACCCCTGAGCACCTAGAAAAAAGTATATTAAAGAAACACTAAACGCAAAACAATTCTTTAATGATTCAGATAGAGCCTGCAATTTTAAGCAACTTACTAATTTACTCCTATTATCAATTTTTCTTTGTTCTCTTGCTATCTATATTTAAAAAGCAGGAATGTGATGCATAGGAGACGGCCCATTTTTAGTTGAGAACCTGGGTTATGCTTGCTTATTGGTAAGTAAATGTCAGCCTCCAATAAGAAAGTGCTATCCATGGTGCTGAACCTAAAATGGGCTGGCTGCTAAGATTTACATTCATGATTATCAAATAAAGATTAAGAGAATGAAGAACATTTGATAATTAGAAAGTTGATTAAAATTGCATGCTTTATCTGAATCATGAAAGAAAAAAATTGGGTTCAGTGTCCCTTTAACACAGGAAGGTGCACTAAAATGTTTAACACGCTCTAACAGTGAGCGCTAAAGCCAATAACACAAAGGAAATATCATAATTCTCATGCAGATGAGAGGAAAATGCTGTGAACAAATCTGCAGTAACTCCTGAGAGTTAAAGTTGACCACTCTAAATTTAAAGAGAAAACAGAATTTATGCTTACCTGATAAATTACTTTCTCCAACGGTGTGTCCGGTCCACGGCGTCATCCTTACTTGTGGGATATTCTCTTCCCCAACAGGAAATGGCAAAGAGTCCCAGCAAAGCTGGTCACATGATCCCTCCTAGGCTCCGCCCACCCCCGTCATTCGACCGACGGACAGGAGGAAATATATATAGGAGAAACCATATGATACCGTGGTGACTGTAGTTAGAGAAAATAATTCATCAGACCTGATTAAAAAACCAGGGCGGGCCGTGGACCGGACACACCGTTGGAGAAAGTAATTTATCAGGTAAGCATAAATTCTGTTTTCTCCAACATTGGTGTGTCCGGTCCACGGCGTCATCCTTACTTGTGGGAACCAATACCAAAGCTTTAGGACACGGATGAAGGGAGGGAGCAAATCAGGTCACCTAAATGGAAGGCACCACGGCTTGCAAAACCTTTCTCCCAAAAATAGCTTCCGAAGAAGCAAAAGTATCAAATTTGTAAAATTTGGCAAAAGTGTGCAGTGAAGACCAAGTCGCTGCCTTACATATCTGGTCAACAGAAGCCTCGTTCTTGAAGGCCCATGTGGAAGCCACAGCCCTAGTGGAGTGAGCTGTGATTCTTTCAGGAGGCTGCCGTCCGGCAGTCTCATAAGCCAATCGGATAATGCTTTTAAGCCAAAAGGAAAGAGAGGTAGAAGTCGCTTTTTGACCTCTCCTTATACCAGAATAAACAACAAACAAGGAAGATGTTTGTCTGAAATCTTTAGTAGCCTCTAAATAGAATTTTAGAGCACGGACTACGTCCAAATTGTGTAACAAACGTTCCTTCTTTGAAACTGGATTCGGACACAAAGAAGGTACAACTATCTCCTGGTTAATATTTTTGTTGGAAACAACTTTCGGAAGAAAACCAGGCTTAGTACGCAAAACCACCTTATCTGCATGGAACACCAGATAGGGCGGAGAACACTGCAGAGCAGATAACTCTGAAACTCTTCTAGCAGAAGAAATTGCAACCAAAAACAAAACTTTCCAAGATAATAACTTAATATCTACGGAATGTAAGGGTTCAAACGGAACCCCTTGAAGAACTGAAAGAACTAGATTTAGACTCCAGGGAGGAGTCAAAGGTCTGTAAACAGGCTTGATCCTAACCAGAGCCTGAACAAATGCTTGAACATCTGGCACAGCTGCCAGTCTTTTGTGAAGTAAAACAGATAAAGCAGAGATCTGTCCCTTCAAAGAACTTGCAGATAATCCTTTCTCCAAACCTTCTTGTAGAAAGGATAGAATCTTAGGAATTTTTATCTTGTTCCATGGGAATCCTTTAGATTCACACCAACAGATATATTTTTTCCATATTTTATGGTAAATTTTTCTAGTTACAGGCTTTCTAGCCTGAATCAGAGTATCTATTACAGAATCTGAAAAGCCACGCTTTGATAAAATCAAGCGTTCAATCTCCAAGCCATCAGTTAGAGGGAAAACAGATTCGGATGTTCGAATGGACCCTGAACAACAAGGTCCTGTCTCAAAGGTAGCTTCCATGGTGGAGCCGATGACATATTCACCAGGTCTGCATACCAAGTCCTGCGTGGCCACGCAGGAGCTATCAAGATCACCGAGGCCCTCTCCTGATTGATCCTGGCTACCAGCCTGGGGATGAGAGGAAACGGTGGGAATACATAAGCTAGGTTGAAGGTCCAAGGTGCTACTAGTGCATCTACTAGGGTCGCCTTGGGAACCCTGGATCTGGACCCGTAGCAAGGAACCTTGAAGTTCTGACGAGACGCCATCAGATCCATGTCTGGAATGCCCCATAAATGAGTTATTTGGGCAAAGATTTCCGGATGGAGTTCCCACTCCTCCGGATGGAATGTCTGACGACTCAGAAAATCCGCTTCCCAATTTTCCACTCCTGGGATGTGGATCGCAGACAAGTGGCAGGAGTGATCCTCCGCCCACTGAATTATCTTGGTCACTTCTTTCATCGCCAGGGAAGTCCTTGTTCCCCCCTGATGATTGATATATGCAACGGTCGTCATGTTGTCTGACTGAAACCTTATGAATTTGGCCTTTGCTAGTTGAGGCCAAGCTCTGAGAGCATTGAATATCGCTCTCAGTTCCAGAATGTTTATCGGGAGAAGAGACTCTTCCCGAGACCATAGACCCTGAGCTTTCAGGGATTCCCAGACCGCGCCCCAGCCCACTAGGCTGGCGTCGGTCGTGACAATGACCCACTCTGGTCTGCGGAAGCTCATTCCCTGTGACAGATTGTCCAGGGTCAGCCACCAACGGAGTGAATCTCTGGTCTTTTGATCTACTTGAATCGTCGGAGACAAGTCTGTATAATCCCCATTCCACTGTCTGAGCATGCACAGTTGTAATGGTCTTAGATGAATTCGTGCAAAAGGAACTATGTCCATTGTTGCAACCATCAAACCTATTACTTCCATGCACTGCGCTATGGAAGGACGAGGAACAGAATGAAGTACTTGACAAGAGCTTAGAAATGAGGATTTTTCTGACAGAGGTCAGAAAATCAAAACTTCTAAGGAATCTATTATTGTTCCCAAGAAGGGAACTCTTGTTGATGGGGACAGAGAACTTTTTTCTTTGTTCACCTTCCATCCGTGAGATCTGAGAAAGGCTAGGACGATGTCCGTATGAGCCTTTGCTTTTGACAGGGACGACGCTTGAATCAGGATGTCGTCCAAGTAAGGTACTACTGCAATGCCCCTTGGTCTTAGAACCGCTAGAAGGGACCCTAGTACCTTTGTGAAAATCCTTGGAGCAGTGGCTAATCCAAATGGAAGTGCCACAAACTGGTAATGCTTGTCCAGAAAAGCAAACCTTAGGAACTGATGATGTTCCTTGTGGATAGGAATATGTAGGTACGCATCCTTTAAATCCACGGTAGTCATAAATTGATTTTCCTGGATAGTAGGTAGGATCGTTCGAATAGTTTCCATTTTGAACGATGGTACCCTGAGAAATTTGTTTAGGATCTTTAGATCCAAAATTGGTATGAATGTTCCCTCTGTTTTGGGAACTATGAACAGATTGGAATAAAATCCCATTCCTTGTTCTCTTATTGGAACTGGATGTATCACTCCCATCTTTAACAGGTCTTCTACACAATGTAAGAATGCCTGTCTCTTTATTTGGTTTGAAGATAATTGAGACCTGTGGAACCTTCCCCTTGGGGGTAGTTCCTTGAATTCCAGGAGATAACCTTGAGAAACTATTTCTAGCGCCCAAGGATCCTGAACATCTTTTGCCCAAGCCTGAGCAAAGAGAGAAAGTCTGCCCCCCACTAGATCCGGTCCCGGATCGGGGGCTATCCCTTCATGCTGTTTTGGTAGCAGTGGTAGGCTTCTTGGCCTGCTTACCCTTGTTCCAGCCTTGCATTGGTTTCCAGGCTGGTTTGGGTTGTGAAGTATTACCCTCTTGCTTAGAGGATACAGAATTAGAGACTGGTCCGTTTCTGCGAAAGGGATGAAAATTAGGCTTATTATTAGCCTTAAAAGACCTATCAGGTGGGAGGGCGTGGCCCTTTCCCCCAGTGATGTCTGAAATAATCTCTTTCAATTCTGGTCCAAATAGAGTTTTACCTTTGAAAGGAATGTTAAGCAATTTTGTCTTGGAAGACACATCCGCTGACCAAGACTTTAGCCAAAGCACTCTGCGCGCCATGACAGCAAACCCTGAATTTTTCGCCGCTAATCTAGCTAATTGCAAAGCGGCATCTAAAACAAAAGAGTTAGCCAATTTAAGTGCTTGAACTCTGTCCATAACCTCCTCATACGAAGATTCTTTACTGAGCGATTTTTCTAGTTCCTCGAACCAGAAACACGCTGCCGTAGTGACAGGAACAATGCATGAAATTGGTTGTAGAAGGTAACCTTGCTGTACAAAAATCTTTTTAAGCAAACCCTCTAATTTCTTATCCATAGGATCTTTGAAAGCACAACTATCTTCGATAGGAATAGTAGTGCGTTTGTTTAGAGTAGAAACCGCCCCCTCGACCTTGGAGACTGTCTGCCATAAGTCCTTTCTGGGGTCGACTATAGGAAATAATTTCTTAAATATAGGGGGGGAACAAAAAGGTATGCCGGGCCTTTCCCACTCTTTATTTACTATGTCCGCCACCCGCTTGGGTATAGGAAAAGCGTAGGGGGGCACCGGAACCTCTAGGAACTTGTCCATCTTACATAATTTCTCTGGAATGACCAAATTGTCACAATCATCCAGAGTAGATAACACCTGCTTAAGCAGTGTGCGGAGATGTTCTAATTTAAATTTAAATGTCACAACATCAGGTTCAGCTTGATGAGAAATTTTTCCTGAATCTGAAATTTCTCCATCAGACAAAACCTCCCTCATGGCCCCTTGAGATTGGTGTGAGGGTATGTCAGAACAGTTATCATCAGCGTCCTCTTGCTCTTCAGTGTTTAAAACAGAGCAATCGCGCTTTCTCTGATAAGTAGGCATTTTGGATAAAAACAGAATTTATGTTTACCTGATAAATTACTTTCTCCAACGGTGTGTCCGGTCCACGGCGTCATCCTTACTTGTGGGATATTCTCTTCCCCAACAGGAAATGGCAAAGAGCCCAGCAAAGCTGGTCACATGATCCCTCCTAGGCTCCGCCTACCCCAGTCATTCGACCGACGTTAAGGAGGAATATTTGCATAGGAGAAACCATATGGTACCGTGGTGACTGTAGTTAAAGAAAATAAATTATCAGACCTGATCAAAAAAACCAGGGCGGGCCGTGGACCGGACACACCGTTGGAGAAAGTAATTTATCAGGTAAACATAAATTCTGTTTTCTCCAACATAGGTGTGTCCGGTCCACGGCGTCATCCTTACTTGTGGGAACCAATACCAAAGCTTTAGGACACGGATGAAGGGAGGGAGCAAATCAGGTCACCTAAATGGAAGGCACCACGGCTTGCAAAACCTTTCTCCCAAAAATAGCCTCAGAAGAAGCAAAAGTATCAAACTTGTAAAATTTGGTAAAAGTGTGCAGTGAAGACCAAGTCGCTGCCCTACATATCTGATCAACAGAAGCCTCGTTCTTGAAGGCCCATGTGGAAGCCACAGCCCTAGTGGAATGAGCCGTGATTCTTTCGGGAGGCTGCCGTCCGGCAGTCTCGTAAGCCAATCTGATGATGCTTTTAATCCAAAAAGAGAGAGAGGTAGAAGTTGCTTTTTGACCTCTCCTTTTACCGGAATAAACAACAAACAAGGAAGATGTTTGTCTAAAATCCTTTGTAGCATCTAAATAGAATTTTAGAGCGCGAACAACATCCAAATTGTGCAACAAACGTTCCTTCTTTGAAACTGGTTTCGGACACAGAGAAGGTACGATAATCTCCTGGTTAATGTTTTTGTTAGAAACAACTTTTGGAAGAAAACCAGGTTTAGTACGTAAAACCACCTTATCTGCATGGAACACCAGATAAGGAGGAGAACACTGCAGAGCAGATAATTCTGAAACTCTTCTAGCAGAAGAAATTGCAACTAAAAACAAAACTTTCCAAGATAATAACTTAATATCAACGGAATGTAAGGGTTCAAACGGAACCCCCTGAAGAACTGAAAGAACTAAGTTGAGACTCCAAGGAGGAGTCAAAGGTTTGTAAACAGGCTTAATTCTAACCAGAGCCTGAACAAAGGCTTGAACATCTGGCACAGCTGCCAGCTTTTTGTGAAGTAACACAGACAAGGCAGAAATCTGTCCCTTCAGGGAACTAGCAGATAATCCTTTTTCCAATCCTTCTTGAAGGAAGGATAGAATCTTAACCTTGTCCCAAGGGAATCCTTTAGATTCACACCAACAGATATATTTTTTCCAAATTTTGTGGTAAATCTTTCTAGTTACAGGCTTTCTGGCCTGAACAAGAGTATCGATAACAGAATCTGAGAACCCTCGCTTCGATAAGATCAAGCGTTCAATCTCCAAGCAGTCAGCTGGAGTGAAACCAGATTCGGATGTTCGAACGGACCCTGAACAAGAAGGTCTCGTCTCAAAGGTAGCTTCCAAGGTGGAGCCGATGACATATTCACCAGATCTGCATACCAAGTCCTGCGTGGCCACGCAGGAGCTATCAAGATCACCGACGCCCTCTCCTGATTGATCCTGGCTACCAGCCTGGAGATGAGAGGAAACGGCGGGAACACATAAGCTAGTTTGAAGGTCCAAGGTGCTACTAGTGCATCCACTAGAGCCGCCTTGGGATCCCTGGATCTGGACCCGTAGCAAGGAACTTTGAAGTTCTGACGAGAGGTCATCAGATCCATGTCTGGAATGCCCCACAGCTGAGTGACTTGGGCAAAGATTTCCGGATGGAGTTCCCACTCCCCCGGATGCAATGTCTGACGACTCAGAAAATCCGCTTCCCAATTTTCCACTCCTGGGATGTGGATAGCAGACAGGTGGCAGGAGTGAGACTCCGCCCATAGAATGATTTTGGTCACTTCTTCCATCGCTAGGGAACTCCTTGTTCCCCCCTGATGGTTGATGTACGCAACAGTTGTCATGTTGTCTGATTGAAACCGTATGAACTTGGCCCTCGCTAGCTGAGGCCAAGCCTTGAGAGCATTGAATATCGCTCTCAGTTCCAGAATATTTATCGGTAGAAGAGATTCTTCCCGAGACCAAAGACCCTGAGCTTTCAGGGATCCCCAGACCGCGCCCCAGCCCATCAGACTGGCGTCGGTCGTGACGATGACCCACTCCGGTCTGCGGAATGTCATCCCTTGTGACAGGTTGTCCAGGGACAGCCACCAACGGAGTGAGTTTCTGGTCCTCTGATTTACTTGTATCTTCGGAGACAAGTCTGTATAGTCCCCATTCCACTGACTGAGCATGCACAGTTGTAATGGTCTTAGATGAATGCGCGCAAAAGGAACTATGTCCATTGCCGCTACCATCAAACCGATCACTTCCATGCACTGCGCTATGGAAGGAAGAGGAACGGAATGAAGTATCCGACAAGAGTCTAGAAGTTTTGTTTTTCTGGCCTCTGTCAGAAAAATCCTCATTTCTAAGGAGTCTATTATTGTTCCCAAGAAGGGAACCCTTGTTGACGGAGATAGAGAACTCTTTTCCACGTTCACTTTCCATCCGTGAGATCTGAGAAAGGCCAGGACAATGTCCGTGTGAGCCTTTGCTTGAGGAAGGGACGACGCTTGAATCAGAATGTCGTCCAAGTAAGGTACTACAGCAATGCCCCTTGGTCTTAGCACAGCTAGAAGGGACCCTAGTACCTTTGTGAAAATCCTTGGAGCAGTGGCTAATCCGAAAGGAAGCGCCACGAACTGGTAATGCTTGTCCAGGAATGCGAACCTTAGGAACCGATGATGTTCCTTGTGGATAGGAATATGTAGATACGCATCCTTTAAATCCACTGTGGTCATGAATTGACCTTCCTGGATGGAAGGAAGAATAGTTCGAATGGTTTCCATCTTGAACGATGGAACCTTGAGAAACTTGTTTAAGATCTTGAGATCTAAGATTGGTCTGAACGTTCCCTCTTTTTTGGGAACTATGAACAGATTGGAGTAGAACCCCATCCCTTGTTCTCTTAATGGAACAGGATGAATCACTCCCATTTTTAACAGGTCTTCTACACAATGTAAGAATGCCTGTCTTATTATGTGGTCTAAAGACAACTGAGACCTGTGGAACCTCCCCCTTGGGGGAAGCCCCTTGAATTCCAGAAGATAACCTTGGGAGACTATTTCTAGCGCCCAAGGATCCAGAACATCTCTTGCCCAAGCCTGAGCGAAGAGAGAGAGTCTGCCCCCCACCAGATCCGGTCCCGGATCGGGGGCCAACATTTCATGCTGTCTTGGTAGCAGTGGCAGGTTTCTTGGCCTGCTTTCCCTTGTTCCAGCCTTGCATTGGTCTCCAAGCTGGCTTGGCTTGAGAAGTATTACCCTCTTGCTTAGAGGACGTAGCACTTTGGGCTGGTCCATTTCTACGAAAGGGACGAAAATTAGGTTTATTTTTTGCCTTGAAAGGCCGATCCTGAGGAAGGGCGTGGCCCTTACCCCCAGTGATATCAGAGATAATCTCTTTCAAGTCAGGGCCAAACAGCGTTTTCCCCTTGAAAGGAATGTTAAGTAGCTTGTTCTTGGAAGACGCATCAGCTGACCAAGATTTCAACCAAAGCGCTCTGCGCGCCACAATAGCAAACCCAGAATTCTTAGCCGCTAACCTAGCCAATTGCAAAGTGGCGTCTAGGGTGAAAGAATTAGCCAATTTGAGAGCATTGATTCTGTCCATAATCTCCTCATAAGGAGGATAATCACTATCGACCGCCTTTATCAGCTCATCGAACCAGAAACATGCGGCTGTAGCTACAGGGACAATGCATGAAATTGGTTGTAGAAGGTAACCCTGCTGAACAAACATCTTTTTAAGTAAACCTTCTAATTTTTTATCCATAGGATCTTTGAAAGCACAACTATCCTCTATGGGTATAGTGGTGCGTTTGTTTAAAGTGGAAACCGCTCCCTCGACCTTGGGGACTGTCTGCCATAAGTCCTTTCTGGGGTCGACCATAGGAAACAATTTTTTAAATATGGGGGGAGGGACGAAAGGAATACCGGGCCTTTCCCATTCTTTATTAACAATGTCCGCCACCCGCTTGGGTATAGGAAAAGCTTCTGGGAGCCCCGGGACCTCTAGGAACTTGTCCATTTTACATAGTTTCTCTGGGATGACCAACTTGTCACAATCATCCAGAGTGGATAATACCTCCTTAAGCAGAATGCGGAGATGTTCCAACTTAAATTTAAACGTAATCACATCAGGTTCAGCTTGTTGAGAAATGTTCCCTGAATCAGTAATTTCTCCCTCAGACAAAACCTCCCTGGCCCCATCAGACTGGGTTAGGGGCCCTTCAGAACCATTATTATCAGCGTCGTCATGCTCTTCAGTATCTAAAACAGAGCAGTCGCGCTTACGCTGATAAGTGTTCATTTTGGCTAAAATGTTTTTGACAGAATTATCCATTACAGCCGTTAATTGTTGCATAGTAAGGAGTATTGGCGCGCTAGATGTACTAGGGGCCTCCTGAGTGGGCAAGACTCGTGTAGACGAAGGAGGGAATGATGCAGTACCATGCTTACTCCCCTCACTTGAGGAATCATCTTGGGCATCATTGTCATTGTCACATAAATCACATTTAATTAAATGAATGGGAATTCTGGCTTCCCCACATTCAGAACACAGTCTATCTGGTAGTTCAGACATGTTAAACAGGCATAAACTTGATAACAAAGTACAAAAAACGTTTTAAAATAAAACCGTTACTGTCACTTTAAATTTTAAACTGAACACACTTTATTACTGCAATTGCGAAAAAACATGAAGGAATTGTTCAAAATTCACCAAATTTTCACCACAGTGTCTTAAAGCCTTAAAAGTATTGCACACCAAATTTGGAAGCTTTAACCCTTAAAATAACGGAACCGGAGCCGTTTTTAACTTTAACCCCTTTAGAGTCCCTGGTATCTGCTTTGCTGAGACCCAACCAAGCCCAAAGGGGAATACGATACCAAATGACGCCTTCAGAAAGTCTTTTCTAAGTATCAGAGCTCCTCTCACATGCGACTGCATGTCATGCCTCTCAAAAACAAGTGCGCAACACCGGCGCGAAAATGAGGCTCTGTCTATGATTTGGGAAAGCCCCTAAAGAATAAGGTGTCTAAAACAGTGCCTGCCGATATTATTATATCAAAATACCCAGAATAAATGATTCCTCAAGGCTAAATATGTGTTAATAATGAATCGATTTAGCCCAGAAAAAGTCTACAGTCTTAATAAGCCCTTGTGAAGCCCTTATTTACGATCTTAATAAACATGGCTTACCGGATCCCATAGGGAAAATGACAGCTTCCAGCATTACATCGTCTTGTTAGAATGTGTCATACCTCAAGCAGCAAGAGACTGCTCACTGTTCCCCCAACTGAAGTTAATTGCTCTCAACAGTCCTGTGTGGAACAGCCATGGATTTTAGTGACGGTTGCTAAAATCATTTTCCTCATACAAACAGAAATCTTCATCTCTTTTCTGTTTCTGAGTAAATAGTACATACCAGCACTATTTCAAAATAACAAACTCTTGATTGAATAATAAAAAACTACAGTTAAACACTAAAAAACTCTAAGCCATCTCCGTGGAGATGTTGCCTGTACAACGGCAAAGAGAATGACTGGGGTAGGCGGAGCCTAGGAGGGATCATGTGACCAGCTTTGCTGGGCTCTTTGCCATTTCCTGTTGGGGAAGAGAATATCCCACAAGTAAGGATGACGCCGTGGACCGGACACACCTATGTTGGAGAAAGATTTGCTATGGAGTTATCCATTACAGCCGTTAATTGTTGCATGGTAATAAGTATTGGCGCACTAGATGTACTAGGGGCCTCCTGTGTGGGCATAACTGGTGTAGACACAGTAGGGGATGATGTAGTATCATGTTTACTCCCCTCATTTGAGGAATCATCTTGGGCAATATCATTATCTGTTGCATTACTGTCCTTACTTTGTTTGGACACTATGGCACAATTATCACATAAATTTAAATGGGGAGACACATTGGCTTTCATACATATAGAACATAGCTTATCTGATGGTACAGACATGTTAAACAGGCTTAAACTTGTCAACAAAGCACAAAAAACGTTTTAAAATAAAACCGTTACTGTCACTTTAAATTTCAAACTGAAAACACTTTATTACTGAATATGTGAAAAAGTATGAAGGAATTGTTCAAAATTCACCAAAATTTCACCACAGTGTCTTAAAGCATTAAAAGTATTGCACACCAAATTTCAGAGCTTTAACCCTTAAATTAACGGAACCGGAGCCGTTTTTACATTTAACCCCTATACAGTCCCAGAATGAGGCTCTGTCTATAACTAGAAAGGCCCCCATCTGAAAAAGGTGTCCAACACAGTGCCTGCCGTTTTTCTAAACGTTCCCCAAGATTATAATACCAATAATTAGTTAGAATCTGCATAATATGCCTAGTAAAGCAATTGTTTTAGCCCAGAAAAATGTCTACCAGTTTTTAAGCCCTTTTTGAAGCCCTTTATTCTTTTATGTTTAACTAAGAAAATGGCTTACCGGTCCCCATGAGGGGAAATGACAGCCTTCCAGCATTACATGGTCTTGTTAGAAATATGGCTAGTCATACCTTAAGCAGAAAAGACTGCTAACTGTTTCCCCCAACTGAAGTTACTTCATCTCAACAGTCCTGTGTGGAAACAGCAATCGATTTTAGTTACTGTCTGCTAAAATCATCTTCCTCTTACAAACAGAAATCTTCATCCTTTTCTGTTTCAGAGTAAATAGTACATACCAGCACTATTTTAAAATAACAAACACTTGATAGAAGAATAAAAACTACATTTAAACACCAAAAAACTCTTAACCATCTCCGTGGAGATGTTGCCTGTGCAACGGCAAAGAGAATGACTGGGGTGGGCGGAGCCTAGGAGGGATCATGTGACCAGCTTTGCTGGGACTCTTTGCCATTTCCTGTTGGGGAAGAGAATATCCCACAAGTAAGGATGACGCCGTGGACCGGACACACCAATGTTGGAGAAAGTAAACATTTAAAAAGTGCTACATGAGGTGCCTTGTGGACTCTCACCATCTGACGAAAAAAACTGGAAAGTTGTTTAAAAACAGAATTTATGTTTACCTGATAAATTACTTTCTCCAACGGTGTGTCCGGTCCACGGCGTCATCCTTACTTGTGGGATATTCTCCTCCCCAACAGGAAATGGCAAAGAGCCCAGCAAAGCTGGTCACATGATCCCTCCTAGGCTCCGCCTACCCCAGTCATTCGACCGACGTTAAGGAGGAATATTTGCATAGGAGAAACCATATGATACCGTGGTGACTGTAGTTAAAGAAAATAAATTATCAGACCTGATTAAAAAAAAAAACCAGGGCGGGCCGTGGACCGGACACACCGTTGGAGAAAGTAATTTATCAGGTAAACATAAATTCTGTTTTCTCCAACATAGGTGTGTCCGGTCCACGGCGTCATCCTTACTTGTGGGAACCAATACCAAAGCTTTAGGACACGGATGAAGGGAGGGAGCAAATCAGGTCACCTAAATGGAAGGCACCACGGCTTGCAAAACCTTTCTCCCAAAAATAGCCTCAGAAGAAGCAAAAGTATCAAACTTGTAAAATTTGGTAAAAGTGTGCAGTGAAGACCAAGTCGCTGCCCTACATATCTGATCAACAGAAGCCTCGTTCTTGAAGGCCCATGTGGAAGCCACAGCCCTAGTGGAATGAGCTGTGATTCTTTCGGGAGGCTGCCGTCCGGCAGTCTCGTAAGCCAATCTGATGATGCTTTTAATCCAAAAAGAGAGAGAGGTAGAAGTTGCTTTTTGACCTCTCCTTTTACCAGAATAAACAACAAACAAGGAAGATGTTTGTCTAAAATCCTTTGTAGCATCTAAATAGAATTTTAGAGCGCGAACAACATCCAAATTGTGCAACAAACGTTCCTTCTTTGAAACTGGTTTCGGACACAGAGAAGGTACGATAATCTCCTGGTTAATGTTTTTGTTAGAAACAACTTTTGGAAGAAAACCAGGTTTAGTACGTAAAACCACCTTATCTGCATGGAACACCAGATAAGGAGGAGAACACTGCAGAGCAGATAATTCTGAAACTCTTCTAGCAGAAGAGATTGCAACTAAAAACAAAACTTTCCAAGATAATAACTTAATATCAACGGAATGTAAGGGTTCAAACGGAACCCCCTGAAGAACTGAAAGAACTAAATTGAGACTCCAAGGAGGAGTCAAAGGTTTGTAAACAGGCTTAATTCTAACCAGAGCCTGAACAAAGGCTTGAACATCTGGCACAGCTGCCAGCTTTTTGTGAAGTAACACAGACAAGGCAGAAATCTGTCCCTTCAGGGAACTTGCAGATAATCCTTTTTCCAATCCCTCTTGAAGGAAGGATAGAATCTTAGGAATCTTAACCTTGTCCCAAGGGAATCCTTTAGATTCACACCAACAGATATATTTTTTCCAAATTTTGTGGTAAATTTTTCTAGTTACAGGCTTTCTGGCCTGAACAAGAGTATCGATAACAGAATCTGAGAACCCTCGCTTCGAGAAGATCAAGCGTTCAATCTCCAAGCAGTCAGTTGGAGTGAAACCAGGTTCGGATGTTCGAACGGACCCTGAACAAGAAGGTCTCGTCTCAAAGGTAGCTTCCAAGGTGGAGCCGATGACATATTCACCAGATCTGCATACCAAGTCCTGCGTGGCCACGCAGGAGCTATCAAGATCACCGACGCCCTCTCCTGATTGATCCTGGCTACCAGCCTGGGGATGAGAGGAAACGGCGGGAACACATAAGCTAGTTTGAAGGTCCAAGGTGCTACTAGTGCATCCACTAGAGCCGCCTTGGGATCCCTGGATCTGGACCCGTAGCAAGGAACTTTGAAGTTCTGACGAGAGGCCATCAGATCCATGTCTGGAATGCCCCACAGCTGAGTGACTTGGGCAAAGATTTCCGGATGGAGTTCCCACTCCCCCGGATGCAATGTCTGACGACTCAGAAAATCCGCTTCCCAATTTTCCACTCCTGGGATGTGGATAGCGGACAGGTGGCAGGAGTGAGACTCCGCCCATAGAATGATTTTGGTCACTTCTTCCATCGCTAGAGAACTCCTTGTTCCCCCCTGATGGTTGATGTACGCAACAGTTGTCATGTTGTCTGATTGAAACCGTATGAACTTGGCCCTCGCTAGCTGAGGCCAAGCCTTGAGAGTATTGAATATCGCTCTCAGTTCCAGAATATTTATCGGTAGAAGAGATTCTTCCCGAGACCAAAGACCCTGAGCTTTCAGGGCTCCCCAGACCGCGCCCCAGCCCATCAGACTGGCGTCGGTCGTGACAATGACCCACTCTGGTCTGCGGAATGTCATCCCTTGTGACAGGTTGTCCAGGGACAGCCACCAACGGAGTGAGTCTCTGGTCCTCTGATTTACTTGTATCTTCGGAGACAAGTCTGTATAATCCCCATTCCACTGACTGAGCATGCACAGTTGTAATGGTCTTAGATGAATGCGCGCAAAAGGAACTATGTCCATTGCCGCTACCATCAACCCGATCACTTCCATGCACTGAGCTATGGAAGGAAGAGGAACGGAATGAAGTATCCGACAAGAGTCTAGAAGCTTTGTTTTTCTGGCCTCTGTCAGAAATATCCTCATTTCTAAGGAGTCTATTATTGTTCCCAAGAAGGGAACCCTTGTTGACGGAGATAGAGAACTCTTTTCCACGTTCACTTTCCATCCGTGAGATCTGAGAAAGGCCAGGACGATGTCCGTGTGATCCTTTGCTTGAGGAAGGGACGACGCTTGAATCAGAATGTCGTCCAAGTAAGGTACTACAGCAATGCCCCTTGGTCTTAGCACAGCTAGAAGGGACCCTAGTACCTTCGTAAAAATCCTTGGAGCAGTGGCTAATCCGAAAGGAAGCGCCACGAACTGGTAATGCTTGTCCAGGAATGCGAACCTTAGGAACCGATGATGTTCCTTGTGGATAGGAATATGTAGATACGCATCCTTTAAATCCACCGTGGTCATGAATTGACCTTCCTGGATGGAAGGAAGAATAGTTCGAATGGTTTCCATCTTGAACGATGGAACCTTGAGAAACTTGTTTAAGATCTTGAGATCTAAGATTGGTCTGAACGTTCCCTCTTTTTTGGGAACTATGAACAGATTGGAGTAGAACCCCATCCCTTGTTCTCTTAATGGAACAGGATGAATCACTCCCATTTTTAACAGGTCTTCTACACAATGTAAGAATGCCTGTCTTTTTATGTGGTCTAAAGACAACTGAGACCTGTGGAACCTCCCCCTTGGGGGAAGTCCCTTGAATTCCAGAAGATAACCTTGGGAGACTATTTCTAGCGCCCAAGGATCCAGAACATCTCTTGCCCAAGCCTGAGCGAAGAGAGAGAGTCTGCCCCCCACCAGATCCGGTCCCGGATCGGGGGCCAACATTTCATGCAGTCTTGGTAGCAGTGGCAGGTTTCTTGGCCTGCTTTCCCTTGTTCCAGCCTTGCATTGGTCTCCAAGCTGGCCTGGCTTGAGAAGTATTACCCTCTTGCTTAGAGGACGTAGCACCTCGGGCTGGTCCGTTTCTACGAAAGGGACGAAAATTAGGTTTATTTTTTGCCTTGAAAGGCCGATCCTGAGGAAGGGCGTGGCCCTTACCCCCAGTGATATCAGAGATAATCTCTTTCAAGTCAGGGCCAAACAGCGTTTTCCCCTTGAAAGGAATGTTAAGTAGCTTGTTCTTGGAAGACGCATCAGCCGACCAAGATTTCAACCAAAGCGCTCTGCGCGCCACAATAGCAAACCCAGAATTCTTAGCCGCTAACCTAGCCAATTGCAAAGTGGCGTCTAGGGTGAAAGAATTAGCCAATTTGAGAGCATTGATTCTGTCCATAATCTCCTCATAAGGAGGAGAATCACTATCGACCGCCTTTATCAGCTCATCGAACCAGAAACATGCGGCTGTAGCGACAGGGACAATGCATGCAATTGGTTGTAGAAGGTAACCCTGCTGAACAAACATCTTTTTAAGCAAACCTTCTAATTTTTTATCCATAGGATCTTTGAAAGCACAACTATCCTCTATGGGTATAGTGGTGCGTTTGTTTAAAGTGGAAACCGCCCCCTCGACCTTGGGGACTGTCTGCCATAAGTCCT
The DNA here is from genome assembly GCF_027579735.1 of Bombina bombina. Lineage (NCBI taxonomy): Eukaryota > Metazoa > Chordata > Amphibia > Anura > Bombinatoridae > Bombina > Bombina bombina. The sequence goes on from NC_069502.1 coordinate 447,701,240, forward strand.
TTCTAGGGTCGACCAAAGGAAACAATTTTTTAAATATGGGGGGAGGGACGAAAGGAATACCGGGCCTTTCCCATTCTTTATTAACAATGTCCGCCACCCGCTTGGGTATAGGAAAAGCTTCTGGGAGCCCCGGCACCTCTAGGAACTTGTCCATTTTACATAGTTTCTCTGGGATGACCAACTTGTCACAATCATCCAGAGTGGATAATACCTCCTTAAGCAGAATGCGGAGATGTTCCAACTTAAATTTAAATGCAATCACATCAGGTTCAGCCTGTTGAGAAATGTTCCCTGAATCAGTAATTTCTCCCTCAGACAAAACTTCCCTGGCCCCATCAGACTGGGTTAGGGGCCCTTCAGAGATATTAGTATCAGCGTTGCCATGCTCTTCAGTATCTAAAACAGAGCAGCCGCGCTTACGCTGACAAGTGTTCATTTGGGCTAAAATGTTTTTGACAGAATTATCCATTACAGCCGTTAATTGTTGCATAGTAAGGAGTATTGGCGCGCTAGATGTACTAGGGGCCTCCTGAGTGGGCAAGACTCGTGTAGACGAAGGAGGGAATGATGCAGTACCATGCTTACTCCCCTCACTTGAGGAATCATCTTGGGCATCATTGTCATTATCACATAAATCACATTTATTTAAATGAATAGGAATTCTGGCTTCCCCACATTCAGAACACAGTCTATCTGGTAGTTCAGACATGTTAAACAGGCATAAACTTGATAACAAAGTACAAAAAACGTTTTAAAATAAAACCGTTACTGTCACTTTAAATTTTAAACTGAACACACTTTATTACTGCAATTGCGAAAAAACATGAAGGAATTGTGCAAAATTCACCAAATTTTCACCACAGTGTCTTAAAGCCTTAAAAGTATTGCACACCAAATTTGGAAGCTTTAACCCTGAAAATAACGGAACCGGAGCCGTTTTAAACTTTAACCCCATTACAGTCCCTGGTATCTGCTTTGCTGAGACCCAACCAAGCCCAAAGGGGAATACGATACCAAATGACGCCTTCAGAAAGTCTTTTCTAAGTGTCAGAGCTCCTCTCACATGCGACTGCATGCCATGCCTCTCAAAAACAAGTGCGCCACACCGGCGCGAAAATGAGGCTCTGCTTATGCTTTGGGAAAGCCCCTAAGGTATAAGGTGTCAAATACAGTGCCTGCCGATATTATTATATCAAAATACCCAGATAAAATGATTCCTCAAGGCTAAATATGTGTTAATAATGAATCGATTTAGCCCAGAAAAAGTCTACAGTCTTAATAAGCCCTTGTGAAGCCCTTATTTACGATCGTAATAAACATGGCTTACCGGATCCCATAGGGAAAATGACAGCTTCCAGCATTACATCGTCTTGTTAGAATGTGTCATACCTCAAGCAGCAAGAGACTGCATACTGTTCCCCCAACTGAAGTTAATTGCTCTCAACAGTCCTGTGTGGAACAGCCATGGATTTTAGTTACGGTTGCTAAAATCATTTTCCTCATACAAACAGAAATCTTCATCTCTTTTCTGTTTCTGAGTAAATAGTACATACCAGCACTATTTCAAAATAACAAACTCTTGATTGAATAATAAAAACTACAGTTAAACACTAAAAAACTCTAAGCCATCTCCGTGGAGATGTTGCCTGTACAACGGCAAAGAGAATGACTGGGGTAGGCGGAGCCTAGGAGGGATCATGTGACCAGCTTTGCTGGGCTCTTTGCCATTTCCTGTTGGGGAGGAGAATATCCCACAAGTAAGGATGACGCCGTGGACCGGACACACCTATGTTGGAGAAATGACATTCTCTGACTCATGGAGGTGTAATTTTTATTTTACTGTCCCTTTGTGAGCCAATTTTTAAATGAATATTAAGTTGCTGAACTCATAAAAAGCATTGATCAAGTTCTAAAAACTAAATTTGAAAGACATCACAAAAACAGAATTTATGTTTACCTGATAAATTTCTTTCTCCAACGGTGTGTCCGGTCCACGGCGTCATCCTTACTTGTGGGATATTCTCTTCCCCAACAGGAAATGGCAAAGAGCCCAGCAAAGCTGGTCACATGATCCCTCCTAGGCTCCGCCTACCCCAGTCATTCGACCGACGTTAAGGAGGAATAATAGCATAGGAGAAACCATATGGTACCGTGGTGACTGTAGTTAAAGAAAATAAATTATCAGACCTGATTAAAAAACCAGGGCGGGCCGTGGACCGGACACACCGTTGGAGAAAGAAATTTATCAGGTAAACATAAATTCTGTTTTCTCCAACATAGGTGTGTCCGGTCCACGGCGTCATCCTTACTTGTGGGAACCAATACCAAAGCTTTAGGACACGGATGAAGGGAGGGAGCAAATCAGGTCACCTAAATGGAAGGCACCACGGCTTGCAAAACCTTTCTCCCAAAAATAGCCTCAGAAGAAGCAAAAGTATCAAACTTGTAAAATTTGGTAAAAGTGTGCAGTGAAGACCAAGTCGCTGCCCTACATATCTGATCAACAGAAGCCTCGTTCTTGAAGGCCCATGTGGAAGCCACAGCCCTAGTGGAATGAGCTGTGATTCTTTCGGGAGGCTGCCGTCCGGCAGTCTCGTAAGCCAATCTGATGATGCTTTTAATCCAAAAAGAGAGAGAGGTAGAAGTTGCTTTTTGACCTCTCCTTTTACCTGAATAAACAACAAACAAGGAAGATGTTTGTCTAAAATCCTTTGTAGCATCTAAATAGAATTTTAGAGCGCGAACAACATCCAGATTGTGCAACAAGCGTTCCTTCTTTGAAACTGGTTTCGGACACAGAGAAGGTACGATAATCTCCTGGTTAATGTTTTTGTTAGAAACAACTTTTGGAAGAAAACCAGGTTTAGTACGTAAAACCACCTTATCTGCATGGAACACCAGATAAGGAGGAGAACACTGCAGAGCAGATAATTCTGAAACTCTTCTAGCAGAAGAGATTGCAACTAAAAACAAAACTTTCCAAGATAATAACTTAATATCAACGGAATGTAAGGGTTCAAACGGAACCCCCTGAAGAACTGAAAGAACTAAATTGAGACTCCAAGGAGGAGTCAAAGGTTTGTAAACAGGCTTGATTCTAACCAGAGCCTGAACAAAGGCTTGAACATCTGGCACAGCTGCCAGTTTTTTGTGAAGTAACACCGACAAGGCAGAAATCTGTCCCTTCAGGGAACTTGCCGATAATCCTTTTTCCAATCCTTCTTGAAGGAAGGATAGAATCCTAGGAATCTTAACCTTGTCCCAAGGGAATCCTTTAGATTCACACCAACAGATATATTTTTTCCAAATTTTGTGGTAAATCTTTCTAGTTACAGGCTTTCTGGCCTGAACAAGAGTATTGATAACAGAATCTGAGAAACCTCGCTTCGATAAAATCAAGCGTTCAATCTCCAAGCAGTCAGCTGGAGTGAAACCAGATTCGGATGTTCGAACGGACCCTGAACAAGAAGGTCTCGTCTCAAAGGTAGCTTCCAAGGTGGAGCCGATGACATATTCACCAGATCTGCATACCAAGTCCTGCGTGGCCACGCAGGAGCTATCAAGATCACCGACGCCCTCTCCTGATTGATCCTGGCTACCAGCCTGGGGATGAGAGGAAACGGCGGGAACACATAAGCTAGTTTGAAGGTCCAAGGTGCTACTAGTGCATCCACTAGAGCCGCCTTGGGATCCCTGGATCTGGACCCGTAGCAAGGAACTTTGAAGTTCTGACGAGAGGCCATCAGATCCATGTCTGGAATGCCCCATAGTTGAGTGACTTGGGCAAAGATTTCCGGATGGAGTTCCCACTCCCCCGGATGCAATGTCTGACGACTCAGAAAATCCGCTTCCCAATTTTCCACTCCCGGGATGTGGATAGCAGACAGGTGGCAGGAGTGAGACTCCGCCCATAGAATAATCTTGGTCACTTCTTCCATCGCTAGGGAACTCCTTGTTCCCCCCTGATGGTTGATGTACGCAACAGTCGTCATGTTGTCTGATTGAAACCGTATGAACTTGGTCCTCGCTAGCTGAGGCCAAGCCTTGAGAGCGTTGAATATCGCTCTCAGTTCCAGAATATTTATCGGTAGAAGAGATTCTTCCCGAGACCAAAGACCCTGAGTTTTCAGGGATCCCCAGACCGCGCCCCAGCCCATCAGACTGGCGTCGGTCGTGACAATGACCCACTCTGGTCTGCGGAATGTCATCCCTCGTGACAGGTTGTCCAGGGACAGCCACCAACGGAGTGAGTCTCTGGTCCTCTGATTTACTTGTATCTTTGGAGACAAGTCTGTATAGTCCCCATTCCACTGACTGAGCATGCACAGTTGTAATGGTCTTAGATGAATGCGCGCAAAAGGAACTATGTCCATTGCCGCTACCATCAACCCGATCACTTCCATGCACTGAGCTACGGAAGGAAGAGGAACGGAATGAAGTATTCGACAACAGTCCAGAAGTTTTGTCTTTCTGGCCTCTGTTAGAAAAATCCTCATTTCTGAGGAGTCTATAATTGTTCCCAAGAAGGGAACCCTTGTTGACGGGGATAGAGAACTCTTTTCCACGTTCACTTTCCAGCCGTGCGATCTGAGAAAGGCCAGGACGATGTCCGTGTGAGCCTTTGCTCGAGGGAGGGACGACGCTTGAATCAGAATGTCGTCCAGGTAAGGTACTACTGCAATGCCCCTTGGTCTTAGCACAGCTAGAAGGGACCCTAGTACCTTTGTGAAAATCCTTGGAGCAGTGGCTAATCCGAAAGGAAGCGCCACGAACTGGTAATGTTTGTCCAGGAATGCAAACCTTAGGAACCGATGATGTTCCTTGTGGATAGGAATATGTAGATACGCATCCTTTAAATCCACCGTGGTCATGAATTGACCTTCCTGGATGGAAGGAAGGATAGTTCGAATGGTTTCCATCTTGAACGATGGGACCTTGAGAAATTTGTTTAAGATCTTGAGATCTAGGATTGGTCTGAACGTTCCCTCTTTTTTGGGAACTATGAACAGATTGGAGTAGAACCCCATCCCTTGTTCTCTCAATGGAACAGGATGAATCACTCCCATTTTTAACAGGTCTTCTACACAATGTAAGAACACCTGTCTTTTTATGTGGTCTGAAGACAACTGAGACCTGTGGAACCTCCCCCTTGGGGGAAGTCCCTTGAATTCCAGAAGATAACCCTGGGAGACTATTTCTAGCACCCAAGGATCCAGAACATCTCTTGCCCAAGCCTGAGCGAAGAGAGAGAGTCTGCCCCCCACCAGATCCGGTCCCGGATCGGGGGCCGATATTTCATGCTGTCTTGGTAGCAGTGGCAGGTTTCTTGGCCTGCTTTCCCTTGTTCCAGCCTTGCATTGGTCTCCAAGCTGGCTTGGCCTGAGAAGTATTACCCTCTTGCTTAGAGGACGTAGCACCTTGGGCTGGTCCGTTTTTACGAAAGGGACGAAAATTAGGTCTATTTTTTGCCTTGAAAGGCCGATCCTGAGGAAGGGCATGGCCCTTACCCCCAGTGATATCAGAGATAATCTCTTTCAAGTCAGGACCAAACAGCGTTTTCCCCTTGAAAGGAATGTTTAGTAGCTTGTTCTTGGAAGACGCATCAGCCGACCAAGATTTCAACCAAAGCGCTCTGCGCGCCACAATAGCAAACCCAGAATTCTTAGCCGCTAACTTAGCCAATTGCAAAGAGGCGTCTAGAGTGAAAGAATTAGCCAATTTGAGAGCATTGACTCTGTCCATAATCTCCTCATAAGGAGGAGAGTCACTATCGAGCACCTTAATCAGTTCATCAAACCAGAAATATGCGGCTGTAGTGACAGGGACAATGCATGAAATGGGTTGTAGAAGGTAACCCTGCTGAACAAACATCTTTTTAAGCAAACCTTCTAATTTTTTATCCATAGGATCTTTGAAAGCACAACTATCCTCTATGGGAATAGTGGTGCGTTTGTTTAAAGTAGAAACCGCTCCCTCGACCTTGGGGACTGACTGCCATAAGTCCTTTCTGGGGTCGACCATAGGAAACAATTTTTTAAATATGGGGGGAGGGACGAAAGGAATACCGGGCCTTTCCCATTCTTTATTAACAATGTCCGCCACCCGCTTGGGTATAGGAAAAGCTTCTGGGAGCCCCGGCACCTCTAGGAACTTGTCCATTTTACATAGTTTCTCTGGGATGACCAAATTTTCACAATCATCCAGAGTGGATAATACCTCCTTAAGCAAAATGCGGAGATGTTCCAATTTAAATTTAAAAGTAATCACATCAGATTCAGCCTGCTGAGAAATGTTCCCTAAATCAGTAATTTCTCCCTCAGACAAAACCTCCCTGGCCCCCTCAGATTGGGTTAGGGGCCCTTCAGAGATATTAATATCAGCGTCGTCATGCTCTTCAGTAACTAAAACAGAGCATCCACGCTTACGCTGACAAGGGTTCATTTTGGCTAAAATGTTTTTGACAGAATTATCCATTACAGCCGTTAATTGTTGCATAGTAAGGAGTATTGGCGCGCTAGATGTACTAGGGGCCTCCTGAGTGGGCAAGACTCGTGTAGACGAAGGAGGGAATGATGCAGTACCATGCTTACTCCCCTCACTTGAGGAATCATCTTGGGCATCATTGTCATTATCACATAAATCACATTTATTTAAATGAATAGGAATTCTGGCTTCCCCACATTCAGAACACAGTCTATCTGGTAGTTCAGACATGTTAAACAGGCATAAACTTGATAAGAAAGTACAAAAAACGTTTTGAAATAAAACCGTTACTGTCACTTTAAATTTTAAACTGAACACACTTTATTACTGCAATTGCGAAAAAACATGAAGGAATTGTTCAAAATTCACCAAACTTTCACCACAGTGTCTTAAAGCCTTGAAAATATTGCACACCAATTTTGGAAGCTTTAACCCTTAAAATAACGGAACCGGAGCCGTTTTAAGCTTTAACCCCTTTACAGTCCCTGGTATC
>NC_069502.1:447713215-447758215 GCF_027579735.1 Bombina bombina
TATTGGCTCACTTGATGTGGTCAGCTAGCTCCCAGTAGTGCATTGCTACTCCTTCAATAGAATTTTTTTTTTAAATTATATGCTTTGTGCGAATAATAAAAAAAATAAAAGTGTTTCTTGTCAATCTAGTTTTATGGAGGTTAGTAAACAGTCTACTTTAAAGGGATATTCCAGTCAAAATTGGAAACCACATGGGTGCATTTCGGTATTGAACAGAAGCAATTTTTTAATATGCATGCATTAGCTAAAATGCTTCTAATAAAAGCTATAGCTGTTTCAAAAGTGTATTTAAGTATGCACCGTGCACCAGCATTTTAAACACAGCACTTGCTCAGAGAGCCTAAGGTGAATGTACCATCTGGTAATGACTCAATTTGTTAATTGCTGACATGATACAAGCCCCACTGATTATTTGAGCAGCTGCAATATTTAAATTGTAGGTGCAGTGACAATATCTAGCTATGCTTCAAGTGCAGAGAAAAATGTTAACACTAAAACAGTGATAACTTTTACTAGAAGCATTTTTGCCAATACATTTAAAGATGTAATTAATCTATGTGCATTTAAATTTTGACCGGAATATCCCTTTAACATTGTACGGGCAGTTTATTCTGACATGGTTCAGCACAAAACAAAAAAAAACACGCACTTTACCATAAGCAGGTTTAATAGGAAATTAAACAAAAAAAATTATGCTTACCTGATAAATTAATTTCTTTCTTGGCAGTGAGAGTCTACGATTTCATAAATTACCTGTAGGAATTAAACACCTGGCCACTAGGAGGAGGCAAAGACACCCCAGTAAAAGCTTTAAAATATCCCTTCCACTTCCCCTACCCTCTCAGTAGTTCAAGCCAAGGATTAGGAAAAGTGAAGAGAGACAAGGGGTATAGAGGTGCCAGAAGGACAAAAGACTGCTGTCATTACAAGAATATCAGGACGGGATCGTCAACTCTCACTGCCAAGAAAGAAAATAATTGATCAGGCAAGCATACATTTTGTTTTCTTTCTAATGGCAGTGAATCCAAAATGTAATTTATTACCTGTGGGAAACCAATACCCAAGTCAAAGAGGACAGAGAATGAATAGGGGAAAAAAAAAAACAAGAGGCAATGCTAAACTGAAGACATCACCGCTTGAAACACTTTTCTCTCAAAAGCAGCCTCAGCTGAGGCAAACACATCAAATTTTTAAAACTTGGTAAAAGGTATGTAAAGAAGACCATGTAGCAGCTTTACAGATCTGATCTACTGAAGCCTCATTCTTGAAGGCCCAAGAGAAAGACACTGCATGGGTAGAATTTACAGAGGCTGTTGCCCTGCCTCCACATAGGCCATACGGATTAAACTTCTCAGCCAAAAGGAAAGGGTAGTCGTAGAGGCTTTTTGACCCCTGCGCTTTCCAGCATACATAACAAACAGGGAAGATGACTGTCAAGATTATTTGGTAGCATGAAGGTAGAACGTCAAGGCTCTGACAACATCCAAATTGTGTAGCAAATGCTCCTTCTGGGAGGACAGATTGGGACAAAAAGTAGGGACTTCTAGTTCCCGATTGATATTCTGAGAAGAGACAACCTTAAAAAGAAAGCCCAACTTAGTATGCAAGACCGCCTTGTCAGCATGATAAACAAGATATGGCGGGTCACATTGTAAAGCAGACAATTCAGAAACTCAGAGTAAATGGCTAACAAAAATAAACTATCAATGAAAAAAGCTTAATGTCAATAGAAGGCATAGGCTCAAATGGAGCCTGCTGAAGAACTCAAAGAACAAGATTAAGGCTCCAAGGCGGAGCAACGAGTTTGAACACGTCTAATTCTCGCAATAGCATGAACAAAAGTTAAAACATCTGGAAACCTAGCCAACCATTTATGAAGGAACACAGAAAGGGCAGATATCTGAACCTTAAGAGAACTAGCCGATAGAACTTTCTCCAATCCCTCTTGGAGACACAAACAATACGAGGAACATTCACCTTATGCCAGGGAAAACCTTGTGCATCACACCAGGAGAAATACTGTAAGTTTGACACACCATGTGGTAAATACGTCTATTCACCGGTTTACAAGCCTGAATTAAAGTGTCAATGACCCTGTCAGATAAACCTCTTTTAGACAATACTAGCCATTAAATTCCCACGCAGTCAGCTTCAGAGAATCTAGATTTTTATAATGAAATAAACCCTGATGTAGAAGGTCTGTTCTCTGAGGTAATCTCAGTTACCATGCCATCAAAGCATTGTAAATGGCTCTTAGATCCAGAATGTTGATAGGCAAGGAAGATTCCTCTGGAAGCCAGATCCACTGACCCCAGAGGAGACCACAGACAGCACCCTAGCCTATCAAACTGGCGTCTGTAGTCAAAATATTCCAGGACAGTCTCAGGAAGCATCCCCCCTCCCCCGAGACAGATGTTCTTGAGAAATCCACCAAGATAGGGACTCCCTCACCAACTGATCCAAACATTAATTGAGACAGGTCAAAGTGAGATGGAAACGAGCAAAAGGAATATTATCCGTAGTCGCTACCATGAGTCCCACTATCTGCATGAACTGAGCCATCGAGGGCAGAGGAGAAGATTGTAACAAATGACAGCTCCATGAGAAAGATCCTCAGACACAGAGTCTATAATGGTTTCCAGAAAGCACACACTTGTGCTGGGAAGAGGAGAACTCTTTTCTAGATTAATCTTACTTCCAGGAGATCGAAGGCGACACAAAGTCTCTCTGTGTGAGATCTTGCTAAATGTAAAGATGCAGCCTGAACCAAGATCTCGTCTAAATGTGGGGCTACCGCAACCCCCTGAGCTCTAATCACTACCAGAAGAGCTCCCAAGACATTGGTAAAAGGTAGAGGAGCAGTAACTAGACCGAAAGGGAAGCCAAGAACTGATAGTGAAAATCTAGGAATGCAAAACTAAAGAAACTGGATTATGTTCCCTGTGAATGGGAATATGCAGATATGCATCCTTTAGATCCATTGTTGTCATAAATTGTCCCTCCTGAATTAGGGGGAGAATAGATCTGATGGTTTCCATTTTAGAATGAAGGAACTCTCAGAAACTTAAGATATTTTTAAGTCTAAAATGGGACGAAAAGTTCCCTACTTTTTGGAAACTGAATATATTTAAATAAAACCACTTTCCTCAAGGGGAACGGGCATGACCACCCCCATAGAGATCAGATCCTCTAAACACTTCAGAATGCGCTTCTTTTTTTACTGGCCTTGAAGAAAGTCTGGACAAAAGGAACCTGCCTTTTAGGGGACATAATCGAAAACCTATTTTGTATCCCATAGAAACCGCCTTCAACACCCAACGATCCTGAACATCCTGAAACCTAGCTGCTCAAAATAAGGAAAGTCTATCCCCCCCCCCCCCCCGATCGGAGCCCGGATCGGGGGATAACCCTTCATGCTGACTTATTGTCAGCGGTCAATTTCTTTAACAGCTTATTCTTGTTCCAAGACTGATTTGGCTTCCATGCACTTCTGGGCTGATCCGGTTTAGAGGATGTTTAAGATCTCTGTCCCTTATTTGCATGAAAGGGATGAAAACTGTCAGATTGGCAATTCTTGGATCTAGATTTTTTTTGTCCTGGAGAAAGAAGGCACCCTTACCCCCATTTACCGTGGAGATAATTGAATACAACCCTAGACCAAATAAGGTCTTACCCTTAAAGCCCAAGAAAAGAAGTCTGAACATGGATACCATGTCCACAGACCAAGATTTCTGCCAATGAGCTCTTCTGGCTAGAACAGCAAATCCCAAAGACTTTGCATTTAGTCGGATGATTTGCATAATGACATCACAATTTAAAGATTTTGCCATTTTTAGAGCTTTAATTCTGTCCTGAATATCCTCTAACAGGGTCTTTACAACAACCATGTCAGATAAGGAGTCACATCAGAATGTAGCAGCTCCTGCCAATGCCACAACACCAGCTGGGGGCTGGAAAAGGAGACCCTTCTGGTTAAACATCCTTCACAAATGGGGCGGAGCTTGGCCATGCAGCAAGATGGCCGCTTATTAGAACAGCTCCTAGGCCACGATACCCCAGACCAGCATATTAACATCAGCCACACAGGCAAAAATTGTAAAAAGTTATGCGGGACCGGCTGCACGTCATGCGGAAGCTAACAGGACCGCAATAAGAGGCACCTACCCCCAGATATCAGGCCTTAAGGCAGGCACAGACCAGACAGGCTCACCCTGTGTCGCGATTGTCAGCGCACACAAGAGCTGGGACAGGAGACAGCACGAGTGCAGAAGTACAGAAAACTGCACAAACACACAAGCCCACACAAGCTCAGGGACCGCAATACACTTTAACGGCAGACAAGCAAGCTACCACCACATGGCAGAACAGGAGCAGGGAGAACAACACTCCAAACAAGGTAACAACAACAACTAGTGCGCACAGTGTTTACAACAGTGAACAATTACCACCAGACACCTAATTGGGAACAGGAGTGGGGGATTTACAACCTGGGGAAACACTCATCCCTGCCTCAACACACTATTGGAAAAGCAGTATAGGAGCTCATCTCATCATCTCTCTAAACAGGGCCCCACAAGCTTCTGACATTACAGGCACAAAAACATCCTTGTGCAGAGACTACTATAGGAGACAGATTCATAACTGACACCAGGGGAATGCCAGCAAAAAAGGCCCAGAAAACAGACACCCCCTGTAGATCAAAAATGATCAATCAATATCTGAAAGGTAGCAGTAGGAGCATCACCTCTAAAATCAAACAGGACGCTCAGACACCCCTTGAGGTCACTGAAGCACAAGTGTTTCACTCAATGCCCACTAATCAATCCACAGAGATAATAGAAAATCTAAAACTACTAGCTTCAAAAGAAGATATAAAAGCAGCTATGACAGATATGCTAAACATATTTCAGGAAATGAAGAGATTCAAAAGCGTGTAGACCACAGGGTAACTACTCTGGAAGAGAGCCACAACACAAGATGTACCATCAGGAAGAAACCATTTAAAATGTATTGGATAAAGTGGTGGACCTTGGTAACAGTGGATGCAGAAATAATCTGCACATTAGGGGAGCCCCAGAAACTATTCTATCAGCAGCACTGCAGGGATACCTTCAAGCCTTATACAGAACAATCAAGGGCACCAACACTTCCCCAGAAATAGTCATGGAAAGGGAAGACAGAGCCCTCAGAGCGAAACCCTCTGCCAAAGCACCACCGAGAGACGTGGTGGTAAAATTAATAAACTACTAAGATAAGGAGGAGATGCTATGACACGCACGCACAAAGCCCCAGCTTACACACGCTGGAATACCAATACAGGTCTTCGCAGATCTTAGCCCCACCACACTTCAAAAACGCAGAGAGCTGCAATATATAACAACTGTGTTGAGATCACAGAAAGATACCCTACAGATGGGGATTCCCAGTCAGCATAAACAGCCACAAAGGGAGACAAGACAGCCACCTACAGAGGATTGGACGACTTGGAATGCTTCGGTGAAACCCTTTAAATAAAAAAGTCACCCCACCCAAGAACTTATACACATCGGACAATCATAACCCCAGAAGAGACAGAGAGGAGACCCCCAAAAGCTCCTAAGTGTTAACAAGAGCCAACTACTGGCATAAAATGATGCACTGTCATACGGCAGTGAGGACTGACACCTCACATAAACTGAGAACTAAATAAATGGCACACACATATGGACACACTGGTAAACTGGATGGGTAAAGTTGAATTGTTAATGTGGTCATTAATTCATTTCTCTTTTATATCAATATGTTTTGAAATTTGCTCTTAAAAAAAAAAAAATTATAATATAGAGCTTGTAACTTACCTGACAACATAGCAACATAGACATATACCCTATACCAATCACCATAATGGAAACTACAACAAACTCCAGACAGACATATAGTAATACATACACAACCGCCCTTAATACTAATAATAAAACACATATGAATATCACAGAAAAAAAAAAAAAACTCACTATACCCATAAACCACAAATGATATAAAACCTCAAAACGTGAGGATTAAAATGATAGCTGATAAGTACCTCTTTAATCTGGATACCACACACATCAAAGAAAACTTGTAACACCACACACAGGTAACACCTAAAACAACTTGCCTACAAAAAAAATGTTTTTGCCTAGTAACAACACAAGTCTACTATAAGATACCACCCTCAGTTGTTACATTTGTACAGTTTGAACTATTGTATTATTGTTAGGCTACTACAGCCTTATTTACTGAGGTCACTGTCAAGACATCCCCATCATCCCCTCTCCATTACCCTTTGAAAGGAAACTGCAAAGGCTGCCGCCGACACTCCCCCAGATCAAAACAATACCCTGTACCACCCCACTCCTAATTGCTCCCCTCTTCCACACCTACCCCATTAAAAACTATGCCTGAATAAGACGTAACAACCCGCCCACATAAAATATGCTTAATAACTATAAATGCCAAAGGCCTCAACAGCCCAGAAAAAAGAACTTTAGGGAACTATACGAGCAAGAGGGAGATATACTCTTCCTACAGGAGACACATTTTATGTTGAAATATTTTTTATTGAAACAACAACAACATCATACAGAAAATATATCTTATACAATTGGTTGCAGTATAAGGTAACCAAGTATACAGGCATTATGAAGTCAGTTATCCACCCTGCAAGTCGGAACCTCTTGCCGACATATGTCCATAGGTTGGATTGGTAATATTTAAAGTGCAGCATAGTCAATCGTATGCTAAAACTTAACTTCAATTCACTAAAAAGTATAAAGCGACTGGTACATTATGCTGGAAAAGAATAAACATCTGCAATGTATAATCCGTACAAAATGTTGTAATGAAAAAACAATTAAACAACAACAATTAACCTTTGGTCATACAAAGTAGTTCATTGTGTCTATGCCATACTATAAGATTGGATCTAAATTCACCTATGAAGAGAGAGAAACAGCTGTAGAGTGTCAGTACCTGAAGTGATTACCGTCTGCTAGTTCTAATTATCCCTTTGTGCTGTGATATCCTATTTGCTTTGTCTTGGAAACAAATCACCCTGAACTCTTCCTACTCTTAAGGAGGAAGAGCTAACTATAGATGGGTGCATCATCCAGTAAAACCACACCTTCTGGAACAAATCTGTCCAGGAGACACGTTTTAAAAGAGGCAGAGAACCAAAACTACTAAGTCTATCTGGAAGAGAGGTATGCACTAAGACGGGAGGAGTAGTTATCGCAATCAAAAACACAATTCAGTTCCAACCGATGTATATAGAAAAAGATAGAGAGGAAAGGTACATAGTAGTGGGCCTTTTATACAATAGATTCATAACCCTAGCAAATGTCTATATGCCCAACCAAAAACGGTATACAGCACTGAAAACGGTGTCACAAAAAATACTAGAACATGGAAAAGGCACACTAATTCTGGGGTGGGACCGCAATATACTTTACATCTAGATCCACATCTTGACACATCGAACGGCTCCTCCAGCAACCCCAAGAAGGTAATCAGATCTTTAATTTCTCAATTGCAACAATTTATGGTCCACGATACTTGGAGGTCACTACACCCAAAGAACAAAGACTTCACATTCTATTCTCACCCACACCAGTCATATTCAGGAATAGATTACATTTTGACAGACCCAGCTAGTCTATCTCTAGTGTACAATGCAGGTAATCTTGCCACAAACCTGCTTGGATTATGCACCAGTGCTTTCCAACTTTAACAGGCCTGAGAAACCAATACTCACTTTTATATGGAGATTGGACGACTGCCTCCTTAATAATCCCCTACACCACATAGAAATAGAAAGAGCCCTACAAAACTATTAAGGTTAAACAGCCAGTAACAGCTTAAACCATCTTTAATTTAGGAAGCACACAAATGTGTCATTAGAGGAGTGCTAATCAAGATTAAAGGGACAGTCAACACCAGAATTTTTGTTGTTTAAAAAGAAAGATAATCCCTTTATTACCCATTCCCCAGTTTTGCATAACCAACACAGTTATAATAATACACGTTTTACCTCTGTAATTATCTTATATCTAAGCTTCTGCTGACTGCCCCCTTATTTCAGTTCTTTTGACAGACATGCAGTTTAGCCAATCAGTGCTCAGTCCTAGGTCACTTTACGTGCATGAGCTCAATGTTATCTATATGAAAAATGTGAACTAATGCCCTCTAGTGGTCAAAATGTATTCAGATTAGAGGCAGTCTTCAAGGTCTAAGAAATTAGCATATGAACCTCCTAGTTTTAGCTTTCAACTAAGAATACCAAGAGAAAGCAAAATTGGTGATAAAAGTAAATTGGGAAGTTGTTTAAAATTGCATGCCCTATTTAAAACATGAAAGTTTTTTTTGGACTTGACTGTCCCTTTAAGGCACAACAGTGCAAACAGAACAGACAATATAATAATTCATTAAAGGGACACTGTACCCAAAAAATTTCTTTCGTGATTCAGATTGATCATGAAATTTTAAGCACATTTCTAATTTACTCCTATTATCAAATTTTCTTCATTCTCATGGTATCTTTATTTGAAATGCAAGAATGTAAGTTTAGATGCCGGCCCATTTTTGTGAACAACCTGGGTTGTCCTTGCCGATTGGTGGATAAATTCATCCACCAATAAAAAAGTGCTGTCCAGAGTACTGAAACCAAAAAAAAAAAAGCTTAGATGCCTTCTTTTTCAAATAATGATAGCAAGAGAACATAAAAAAAATAAAAAAAATATACATCCTCTCCCACAATAGTAAAATAATTAACGCAAGTCAGAGATTAACTACACACTCACCAACTCAAGAGACATAAAAACCAAAGCATTTTGCTTAAAAAAAAAAAAAAAAAAAATTTGAACATGGCAATAAGCCAGGCACACTTATAGCTAAAGCTTTTAAGCGAAAACAACTCAAGTCATATATCTCAAATATTACTGACAAACAAGGCACTTCCCATAAAGACAGCACCAAAATAGCAGAGACCTGCAGACCATACTATTCCTCCCTATACTATCTAAAAGGCAGCAGCTCCAGCATCAGAACGTCACAAACGAAAAAAACAGGACTCTGACAAACAGACAACTTCCTTATAGACATAGAAGTCCCGACTCTTGACCCTGATGAAGCCAAAAGACTTAGAGATCCCTTTAACACATGAAGAAATCCTGAAAGCCATAAAAGACATGTCAAGCAGAAAAAGTCCAGGCCCTGATAGACTTGGAATGGCATATTAAAAAAAATATGCATCATTACCGACCTCACATCTAACTAATACATTCAACACACTATTGAACGATAGAGGCTTTCCTCAAATCTACTTGAAGCACATATAACAGTCCTTCCAAAACCGGGAAAACCACCCAATAAACCAGAGAATTTCCGTTCAATCTCCCTGTTAACTCTGTTTGTTCGTGTGGCCAAGATTTTTGCGTAAATTTTTATTTCAAAGTTCTCCCTAAAATATTAATCCCGGACCAGGTGTTCCAGGACGGGAGGCGAGGGACAACACCCTAAAAGTGATACAACTCATAACATATGCACAAAATAACAAAATCCCACTATCACTAACCACCACAGATGCCAAAAAGGCTTTTGACAGAGTGAGTTGGTGTTTAAGGGTTACCCTGTCAAAAATGGGGTTTACCCTCCCCCTTGACAGCGGCCTCCCTACTCCAATAAGCCAAGCTCAATAAGAAAAATAAGATAAGGACACTTAACCCCTTCGCGACCGAGAACGTGCCAGGAACGTCCTACAAAAAAAATACCCTTCGTGACCAAGGACGTTCCTGGCATGTCCTCTGGGGTTTCAAGAGGTGGAAGCGATCCTGAGCTTTTATGGTATTGCAGTGATGCCTCGATATTGAGGCATCCTGCAATATTTTTTTTACACAGTGATGCAGAGAGCTACTCTGTGGCCCTCTGCACCGGTATCGATGGTGCCGATCGTTGGTGGGTGGGAGCTTTAGCAGGGAAGCAGTGGGAGGGCCCATCGCTACCCAGCATCCGGTTCCTGTATGTGCAATGTGCACGCCGGGTGCCGGGAGCATGCAGGGGGGCGTGCGTGTGCAGCAAACGCTGCCACCAATGTATCTGAATGGGAAGGAGTGAGAGGGGAAAAAAAAAAAATAAAGATCGAAGGATCTGGGAGAGGGAGGGGGGGGGGCAGCTACACTACAGAAAAATTATTTTATAAAAAAAAAATTGGGGGGGGGGGGGTCGGGGGCAAACTGGGTACTGGCAGACAGCTACCAGTACACAAGATGGCAGCAAATAGGTAGCGGGAGGAGGGTTGGAGAGCTGTTTGGGGGAGATCAGGGAGGTTGGGGGCTAAGGGGGGGTCCATCACAGCTGAATATATATTTAAAACAATAAAATTAAATTTAAGTACTGGCAGACTTTCTGCCAGTACTTAAGATGGTGGGGACAATTGTGCGGTGGGGGGGAGGGAAGAAAGCGGTTTGGGAGGGATCAGGGGGTGGGATGTGTCAGGTGGGAGGCTGATCTCTACACTAAAGCTAAAATTAACCCTACAAGTTCCCTAATTAACCCCTTCACTGCTGGGCATAATACAATTGTGGTGCGCAGCGGCATTTTGCAGCCTTCTAATTACCAAAAAACAAATGTCAAAGCCATATATGGCTGCTATTTCTGAACAAAAGGGATCCCAGAGAAGCATTTACAACCATTTGTGCCATAATTGCACAAGCTGTTTGCAAATAATTTCAGTGAGAAACCTAAAGTTTGTGAACAAGTGAACGATTTTTTTTTATTTGATCACATTTGGCGGTGAAATGGCATGAAATATACCAAAATGGGCGTAGATCAATACTTGGGGTTGTCTTCTACACTAAAGCTAAAATTAACCCTACACGCTCCCCAATTAACCCCTTCACTGCTGGGCATAATACATGTCTGGTGCGCAGCAACATTTAGCGGCCTTCTAATTACCAATTTGATTGCATTTGGCGGTGAAATGGTGGCATGAAATATACCAAAATGGGCTTAGATTAATACTTTGGGTTGTCTATTAAAAATATATATATATGTATATATATGTATATATGTGTGTGTGTGTATATATATATATATATATATATATATACATACACACACACACATATATACATATATATACATATATATACACATATATATATATATATATATATATATATACATACATACATACACACATACATATATATACACACACATATATACATATATATATACACACACACACACATATATATATATATATATATATATACACACACACACACATATATATATATATATATATATACACACACACACACACACACATATATATACACACACACAAATACATACATACATACACACACACACAAATACAAAAGACTATGTAAAACCGCGCTATCCCATATAATATAAAATATGTATATATAATTGCATACAAAATAATAACATTGCTAAAATGTCCACAAGTCCACAGGATATGATATATCCGAAAGGCTGCTGCAAGACCGAAAGGGTTAATGAAGACTCCCTGATAATCTTCACCAAAAACAAATTTATACAAAAGACTAGGTGTCAGCGCCTTCCTTCTTGTGCAAACTCAGGATAGAACCAGTGTATAAACTGTTGTGGGGTAACAGGTCCATAAACATATCAATCCATATGAGGTAAGTAGCCACCGTATATAGACAATAAGAAGAACCGGAAAGATAACTCAGCTATGCAGCAACTGAAATGCTTGATCCAGACCTCCACAATATGCCTTCCTGATGTATCTCAAAGCATGTATTTGTGTTTTGATCTTCAGGTTGTGAGCTTGCCAAAGGTAATGAAAGGTGTGTGTTTTCAACTGAAGATGATAACTTGGAGCCACACACATACACACACACACACACGTAATCAAGGGATATTCAGGGATTCCTGACAGATATCAGTGTTCCAATGTAACTATCGCTAATTTTGAAAAAAAAAAAAATGGTTTGTCAATAGCAAAGTGCTACTTGTATTTATTGCCCTATAAAACTTACACAAAAAAAAAGCAAAGAACATGTAAACATTGGTTATTACTAAACTCAGGACAAAATTTGGAAACTATTTAGCATAGGAATTTTTTTGGTGGTTGTAGATAAGTAGTTTGGGGGTCATAGTTAGAAAAAGTGTGTTTTTTTCCATTTTGTCATATTTTATACTTTTTTTATAGTAAATTATAAGATATGATGAAAATAATGTTATCTTTAGAAAGTCCATTTAATGGCAAGGAAAAACGGTATATAATATGTGTGGGTACAGTAAATGAGTAAAAGGAAAATTATAGCTAATCACAAACACCGTAGAAATGCAAAAATAGCCCTGGTCCCAGATGGTCAACAAATTGAAAAGTGCTCTGGTCATGAAGGGGTTAGGGGGTAAGGGATACTAAACCAAAAAAAAATTCTTTAATGATTCAGATAAAGCATGCAATTTTAAGCAACTTTCTAATTTATTCCTTTTTTTTTTTTTAATATATAATTTCTTTTATTGAAGCAAATTAAGTAAATTTACAAACATATTTTCTTTTTAAGTAAGAGAAAAACAAAACGAGAGAAATTGCCTAATTTTCCATACATAAATACTTACTAAAAAAATAAATTTTAACTTGTGCCTCATTTTCATTTTTACCCCTAAACCACCCCCCCTTATACCCAAATAAGCATACCCTATTTATACCGTCATATCAAAAAAAGAATAGGAAGAAAAAAAAAAAAATAGTAATTATTAATACTTATTGATGCCACCTCTCTCACCCTTCCCCTCAGGGTTATTAAACATACCTCCCTACCATAATCCTAAAAGCACTGTATCCGTATTCCTAAATGGGAAGATTAATTGACTTTGTTCTCTTTCTGGCTGGGCCTTAATAAAAGCAGACCATTTTATAAAAAAACTTCTTAATTTGCACTTCTTCATACATTGGTGTATCAAACTGCTCTATAATCAACTGTTTTTTTTAATGAAGTCCAGCCACTCAATTAGCTTAGGTTCCCATTTTTCTTTCCACTTTTTCATAATTAAATTTCTGGCGGACAAAATTGCCACGTTTATCATCTAACAATCAGAGCTATATCCGTCTTTGTCCACCAGGAATAATATCTGTTCTAGCGTGAGGTGAATCTTTTTTTCTAAATGTATATTCAACCAAAGTTCTATTTTTCTCCAGAATTGGTTAATCTTTGGACATTGCCAAATTAGGTGCACAAGGTCAGCCGCTAATAATTGACATTTACAGCATTTATTAAATTGATTATTTTTCCATAAAAGCATTTTTCAGGAGTATAATGAGCTTTATATATAAGTTTTAGATGTGCTTCCCTCAATGTAGCGGAGAGTGTATTTCTCTCAACCCTACTTATCGATTTTTTAATTATACCAGTGTTAATATTAATATCCGTGTCTACTATAGTACCAATCCATTTATTAGCAAGGTGAATCACATTTTCCTCCCCTTTTACAGCAGTTAATAGTTTATACCAAGGAGATATCGTATAGATACCGACTAACCATCCCTATCCATTGTTCCAAATTATTCCAATTCCACACTCTTCCATGAATTCTAAGCAAGGAATAGATATAGTGTCTAATTTGCAAATACGCATAAAATTCTCTATCATCTAAATTAAATTCCTGCTTCAAATCTGAGTAGGATTAATCTGGAGTAATAAATTGCGTTATTACTGAAAGGCCTTTTTCTTTCCATTTTTTGAATACTTTATTACTCAAGCCTTCTGGAAAATCAGGATTACCCTTTATTGTTAAATATTTTGAAATTTTCAATTTAGTATCCAACATCAGGCATATTTTTTGCTAGGCCCTAATAGGTGAAGCAATAGTTTTCAAATTTTTTATTCCTGGCGGTAATTTTCCATATTTAATATGGGCAATTGAATGTAAGGCGAAAGGTTTTATTAATTATTTTTCTATTTCTAAAACGGAATAATAAGAACTCTCTCCAAGCCATTCTACAACTATCTTAGCTAAATTAATTGTGTTATATAATTCCAAATTAGGGAGGCCCAAACCTCCGAATTCTTTGGTTAGACTTAATGTTTTAATTGCTATCCTTGGTTTTTTAGAAGCCCATAAAAATCTTGTTAATACTTTCTGTAGGTCAAATAAATCTTTTTTCTTCAATAAAAAGGGTATATTTTGAGTAATATACAAGATTTTTGGGAGAGCTATCATTTTAAAGAGATTTACTCTGCCGGATAGTGAAATCGGTAATTTAGTCCAATTCGCTAAGTTTTCCTTTATCTTGCTAAAAATTGGCGGAACGTTGAATGCATACCATTTGTCTATATCTACAGCAATTTGAATTCCTAAATATTTAAATGAAGAAGTAACTTTATTAAATGGATTATTAGTATTAAATTCTTTACCTCTATGTATCCATAATATATCTGATTTAGATGTATTAACCTTATACCCAGAAAAAGAGCCATATTCGCTTATTATCTCAAGAATATTAGGAATAGTTTCTTTTGTATTTCTTACAAACAACAATAAATCATCCGCATAGAGTGCCAGTTGAATTTCTCTACCTCCAACTGGGATACCCTGAATTTTCTGTCTAATCATAATGGCCAATGATTCTATTGCAATATTAAAAAGTAAAGGCGACATGGGGCAGCCTCGTCTCGTTCCTCTTCCCAAAATAATTCTTCTAGATAATATACCATTTACTAATATATGCGCATAGGGTGCATTATAAAATGTTTTTATCAGTTCAAGGAACCAAACCAAATTTTTTTAAGAAAAGTATAAATGATCCCAATAAATAGAATCAAAGGCTTTTTCAGCATCTACAGAGATGATTGCCTTATCAACCGTTGCCAATTCCAACTCTGTTTTAGCCCGATTTTTATAGTAATCTAAAATTAATGCCACTTTTCTAATATTAGCAGCCAAGTTTCTTCCCTTCATGAAACCTGTTTGATCAACATGTATCACTACTTTTAATGGGAGTTGAAAACGTGTGGCTATAATGTTTGTCAATAACTTATAATCAGAGTTTAATAATGATATAGGCCTATATGAATCTTTTGACTCTAGGTCTTTATTTTGTTTTAATATAAGCGTTGTCCAAGATACTGTAAAATGTTTAGACATTTCATTTCCTTCTGTATAATAATTAAATAAGTTTGTCAACACCGGAGATAACTCTGTACTCAATTTATAAAACTCATTTGGGAGAAGGTCAGGACCTGGTGTTTTTTGACCTACCAGTTTACTAATAGCCTTAACAATTTCCTCCTCCTGAATGGGTGCGTTTATCATATCAAGGGATTCTGTATTTATCTTACTGTTCTCAATTTTAGACCAAAATACTTCCATTTTATTCTTGTTGCTTTTTCTAGGTGCATATAACTATTGAAAATGCTCAGTAAATACTTCTAAAATTTCCTCCGTATTTGATACTAGTTTAGCTTTATATTTTAAAGAATTAATCTTATTTGTCTTATTTCTAAATTTTATAATATTTGCCAATAGTTTCCCTGATTTATTTCCAAACCTGTAAAGTTTGGCTTTCAATTTTAGGTCCATTTGTGTTGCCTTATGTATCAACAACGTGTCTCTTTATTTTCTGGCTTTATTATACTTATCCCAATTTTCTACCGACGGTTTACTGGTATAATTATTGAATGAGTTAGTTATAGGTCTTATAGCTTCTTCCTCTCTCTTTTTTTTTTGCTTTTTCCTTATACTCATATATACTATAATTTCACCTCTCAGAACCGATTTTGCTGCTTCCCATAGGATTTCTGGTTCTGGATACTCTTTATTAAGTTCTATATAATCTTCCCACTTATGCTTAAGAAAAGTTTTAAATTTAAAATCATTTACTAGATATACAGGAAATCTAAATCTTCTAAAATAATTTTTTATATTGGGAATTGCAATTTTCAGAAATATGGGAGCGTGGTCCGAAAGTGTAATTTTATTAATTTTTATAGATATATTTTCGTTCTGTAGTCTCTCGGATATTAAAAAATAATCAATCCTAGAGTAGGATCTATGCGCTTCAGATAAACAAGTAAATTCCCTTACATCAGGGTATTTCATTCTCCAAATATCCTTAATTTTTAGGTAGCTAGTTATTTTCCTAACTAACCTTTCATCTAATTTATCTCTTCTTGTTTTAAACGTAGACTTCTTATCCGGTCTAAATCTGTCTAATGGGACTTGGGGAGCCATGTTAAAGTCACCACCCATAATAAGGATACCCTCCGAAATTTCCATTATTTTTAATTGTATATCTAGCCAAAAACATGGGGAAAAATTATTAGGACCATATACGTTACAAATTGTATATATATTTTTTTCCTCAATTTTTAAGATCAAATATTGCCCTTCTTTATCTATAAATTTAGCAATAAAAATATATTTAAGATTTTTCTCCAATAATATTGCTACTCCTTTCTTCCTACATCCGCACGGTATTGCAAAGACCTCCCCTACCCAACCTGTCTTAAGTTTTAGGATTTCGCCCTCTTTAAGATGTATTTCTTGAAGTAGTGCAATATTTACTCCTAAGCCTTTTAAGATTGCTTTTCTTTTCATGGGTGAAGTTATTCCCCCTACGTTCCATGTAACAAATTTTAATTCCCTATGCATATTACATAAATTCCAAAAATAAAATAATGTCCTCAGGGAGGAGTGAGAGAGGGAGAGAGAAAAAAAACAATTTATGTAAGAACTTACCTGATAAATTAATTTCTTTCATATTGGCAAGAGTCCATGAGCTAGTGACATATGGGATATACAATCCTACCAGGAGGGGCAAAGTTTCCCAAACCTCCAAATGCCTATAAATACACCCCTCAGCACACCCACAATTCAGTTTAACAAATAGCCAAGCAGTGGGGTGATAAAGAAAGGAGTAGAAAGCATCAACAAAGGAAATTTGGAAATAATTGTGCTTTATACAAAAAAAATCATAACCACCATAAAAAGGGTGGGCCTCATGGACTCTTGCCAATATGAAAGAAATGAATTTATCAGGTAAGTTCTTACATAAATTATGTTTTCTTTCATGTAATTGGCAAGAGTCCATGAGCTAGTGACATATGGGATATCAATACCCAAGATGTGGAGTCTTCCACTCAAGAGTCACTAGAGAGGGAGGGACTAAAACAAAAACAGCCATATTCCGCTGAGAAAATAATCCACAACCCAAAAATAAGTTTATTTTCACTTTTGAAAGAAAAAAAACTTAAATCAAAAAGCAGAAGAATCAAACTGAAACAGCTGCCTGAAGAACTTTTCTACCAAAAACTGCTTCCGAAGAAGCAAATACATCAAAATGGTAGAATTTAGTAAATGTATGCAAAGAGGACCAAGTGGCTGCTTTGCAAATCTGATCGACTGAAGCTTCATTCTTAAAAGCCCATGAAGTAGAGACTGATCTAGTAGAATGAGCTGTAATTCTCTGAGGCGGGGTTTGACCCAACTCCAAATAAGCTTGATGAATCAAAAGTTTCAACCAAGAAGCCAAGGAAACAGCAGAAGCTTTCTGACCTTTCCTAGGACCAGAAAATAAAACAAATAGACTAGAAGTCTTCCTGAAATTTTTAGTAGCTTCCACATAATATTTCAAAGCTCTTACCACATCCAAAGAATGTAAGGATCTCTCCCAAAGAATTCTTAGGATTAGGACATAAAGAAGGGACAACAATTTCTCTACTAATGTTGTTAGAATTCACAACCTTAGGTAAAAATTTAAATGAAGTCTGCAAAACTGCCTTATCCTGATGAAAAATCAGAAAAGGAGACTCACAAGAAAGAGCAGATAGCTCAGAAACTCTTCTAGCAGAAGAGATAGCCAAAAGGAACAACACTTTCCAGGAAAGTAGTTTAATGTCCAAAGAATGCATAGGTTCAAAAGGAGGAGCCTGTAAAGCCCTCAGAACCAAATTAAGACTCCAAGGAGGAGAAATTGACTTAATGACAGGCTTAATACGAACTAAAGCCTGTACAAAACAGTGTATATCAGGAAGTATAGCAATTTTTCTGTGAAATAAAACAGAAAGAGCGGAGAAGGAACTTGCAGACAAACCCTTATCCAGACCATCCTGAAGAAACTGCAAAATTCTAGGAATTCTAAAAGAATGCCAGGAGAATTTATGAGAAGAACACCATGAAATGCAAGCCTTCCAAACTCTATAATACATCTTCCTAGAGACAGATTTACGAGCTTGTAACATAGTATTAATCACTGAATCAGAGAAACCTCTATGACTTAGAACTAAGCGTTCAATTTCCATACTTTCAAATTTAATGATTTGAGATCCTGATGGAAAAACGGACCTTGAGATAGTAGGTCCGGCCATAACGGAAGTGGCCAAGGCGGGCAACTGGACATCCGAACCAGATCCGCATACCAAAACCTGTGTGGCCATGCTGGAGCCACCAGCAACACAAAAGACTGTTCCATGATGATTTTGGAAATCACTCTTGGAAGAAGAACTAGAGGCGGGAAGATGTAAGCAGGTTGATAACACCAAGGAAGTGTCAGCGCATCCACTGCTTCCGCCTGAACATCCCTGGACCTGGACAGGTATCTGGGAAGTTTCTTGTTTAGATGAGAGGCCATGAGATCTATCTCTGGAAGCCCACACATCCGAACAATCTGAGAAAACACATCTGGATGGAGAGACCACTCCCCTGGATGTAAAGTCTGGCGACTGAGATAATCCGCCTCCCAATTGTCTACACCTGGGATATGCACCGCAGAGATTAGACAGGAGCTGGATTCCGCCCAAGCAAGTATCCGAGATACTTCTTTCATAGCTTGGGGACTGTGAGTCCCACCCTGATGATTGACATAAGCCACAGTTGTGATATTGTCTGTCTGAAAACAAATGAACGGTTCTCTCTTTAGTAGAGGCCAGAACTGAAGAGCCCTGAGAATTGCACGGAGTTCTAAAATATTTATTGGTAATCTCGCCTCTTGAGATTTCCAAACCCCTTGTGCAGTCAGAGACCCCCAAACGGCTCCCCAACCTGAAAGACTCGCATCTGTTGTGATCACAGTCCAGGTTGGGTGAACAAAAGAAGCCCCTTGAACCAAACAATGGTGATCTATCCACCATGTCAGAGAGTGTCGTACATTGGGATTCAAGGATATTAATTGTGATATCTTTGTATAATCCCTGCACCATTGATTCAGCATACAAAGCTGTAGAGGTCTCATGTGAAAACGAGCAAAGGGGATTGCGTCCGATGCTGCAGTCATGAGACCTAAAAAACTTCCATGCACATAGCCACTGAAGGGAATGACTGAGACTGAAGGCGCCGGCAGGCTGCAACCAATTTTAAACGTCTCTTGTCTGTTAGAGACAGAGTCATGGACACTGAATCAATCTGGAAACCTAAAAAGGTGACCCTTGTCTGAGGAATCAAGAAACTTTTTGGTAAATTGATCCTCCAACCATGTTTCCGAAAAAACAACACTAGTTGATTCGTGTGAGATTCTGCAGTATGTAAAGACTGAGCTAGTACCAAGATATCGTCCAAATAAAGAAACATAGTAGGGCACCCAGAACCTTTGAAAAGATTCTTGGAGCTGTTGCTAGGCCAAATGGAAGAGCAACAATTGGTAATGCTTGTCTAGAAAAGAGAATCTCAGAAACTGATAATGTTCCGGATGAATCGGAATATGAAGGTATGCATCCTGCAAGTCTATTGTGGACATATAATGTCCTTGCTGAACAAAAGGCAGAATAGTCCTTATAGTCACCATCTTGAAAGTTGGTATTCTTACATAACGATTCAAAATTTTCAGATCCAGAACAAATTTTCTTTCTTTGGTACAATGAATAGGTTTGAATAAAACCCCAAACCTTGTTCCTGAAGAGGAACTGGCATGCTTACCCCTGAAGACTCCAGGTCTGAAACACACTTCAGAAAAGCTTGAGCTTTTACTGGATTTACAGGAATGTGTGAGAGAAAAAAAATCTTCTCACAGGAGGTCTTACTTTGAATCCTATTCGATACCCTTGAGAGACAATGCTCTGGATCCAATGATTTTGGACAGATTTTATCCAAAAATCCTTGAAAAACCTTAATCTGCCCCCTACCAGCTGAGCTGGAATGAGGGCCGCACCTTCATGCAGACTTAGGGGCAGACTTTGGTTTCCTAAATGGCTTGGATTTATTCCAATTTGAGGAAGGCTTCCAACTGGAAGCAGATTCCTTGGGAGGAGGATTGTTTTTATTCCTTATTCTGACGAAAGGAACGAAAACGGTTAGAAGCCTTAGATTTACCCTTAGGTTTTTTATCCTGAGGCAAAAAAACTCCTTTTCCTCCAGTGATAGTTGAAATAATAGAATCCAACTGAGAACCAAATAAATTATTACCTTGGAAAGAAAGAGATAGTAATCTAGATTTAGATGTCATATCAGCATTCCAAGATTTAAGCCACAAAGCTCTTCTAGCTAATACAGCTAAAGACATGGATCTAACATCAATTTTGATAATATCAAAAATGGCATCACAAATAAAATGATTAGCATGTTGCAGTAAGCGAACAATGCTAGATACGTCAGAATCCAATTCATGTTGCGCTAAGTTTTCCAACCAGAAAGTTGATGCAGCCGCAACATCACCCAAAGAAATAGCAGGTCTGAGAAGATGACCTGAATATAAATAGGCCTTCCTTAGATAAGATTCAAGCTTCCTATCTAAAGGATCCTTAAAGGAAGTGCTATCTTCCATAGGAATAGTGGTACGTTTAGCAAGAGTAGAAATAGCCCCATCAACTTTGGGGATCTTTTCCCAAAACTCTATAGATTTTGCTGGTAAAGGATACAATCTTTTAAACCTTGAAGAAGGAACAAAGGAAGTACCTGGCTTATTCCATTCCCTAGAAATCATATCAGAAATAGCCTCAGGAATGGGAAAAACACCTGGGGAAACCACAGGAGGTTTAAAAACAGCATTTAAACGTTTATTAGACTGAACGTCAATCGGACTGGTTACCTCAATAGCCAAAGTAATTAACACTTCTTTTAATAAAGAACGCATATACTCTATTTTAAATAAATAAGTAGATTTGTCAGTGTCAATATCTGAGGAAGGATCTTCTGTTTCAGATAGATCCTCAGCAGAAGAGGATGAATTATTATGTTGCTGGTCATTTGAAATTTCATCAGCTAAATGAGAAGTTTTAAAAGAACTTTTACGTTTATTAGAAGGTGGAAATGCAGACAAAGCCTTCATAATAGATTCAGAAACAAATTCTTTAAAATTTACAGGTATATCATGCACATTAGAAGTTGAAGGAACTGCAACTGGCAATGTACTATTACTGATAGAAACACTATCTGCATGTAAAAGTTTATCATGACAACTATTACAAATGACATTCGGTGGAATAATTTCTACAATTTTGCAACAAATGCACTTAGCTTTGGTAGAACCGATGTCAGGCAGCAATGTTCCAGCAGAAACTTCAGAGACAGGATCGGATTGGGACATCTTGCTCAATGTAAAAGAAAAAACAACATATAAAGCAAAATTATCTATTTCCTTAAATGACAGTTTCAGGAATGGGAAAAAATGCAAAAGCATAAGCCTCTTGATAGAGAAGAAAGCAGGAGGCAAACATGAATGGGGTATTGAAATAATAAAAAATTTGGCGCCAAGTATGACGCACAACGTAACAAACTTTTTTTGGCGCCAAAAATGACCGGAAATGACACACTTGCGTCACTAATGACGCCGCCGTGTGAAAGGTCTCGACGTCACGTATGACGCCGGAAATGACGAAGTTGCGTCAAAAAACGTAATTTCCCGCGCCAAAAAAGTTTGCGACAAAAATGACGCAATAAAGTCTAACATTTGATGCACCCGCGGGCCTAATACCCGCAAATGCAAAAGTAGTCAAAATTGAAAAAGACTAAACCCCATGTAAGTACAAATTTCTTAAAGTGTTTATATTCCCAAATATGAAACGGACAGTCTGCAGAAGGAAATACATGAACCTGACTCATGGCAAATATAAGTACAATACATATATTTAGAACTTTATATAATTTGCATAAAGTGCCAAACCATAGCTGAGTGTGTCTTAAGTAATAAAAACATACTTACCAAAAAGACACCCATCCACATATAGCAGATAGCCAAACCAGTACTAAAACAGTTCTTTAGTAGAGGTAATGGTAAATTTGAGAGTATATAGTCTATCTGAAAAGGGAGGTAGGAGATGAATCTCTACGACCGATAACAGAGAACCCATAAAAAACATAATTTATGCTTACCTGATAAATTCCTTTCTTCTGTAGTGTGATCAGTCCACGGGTCATCATTACTTCTGGGATATTAACTCCTCCCCAACAGGAAGTGCAAGAGGATTCACCCAGCAGAGCTGCATATAGCTCCTCCCCTCTACGTCACTCCCAGTCATTCGACCAAGGACCAACGAGAAAGGAAAAGCCAAGGGTGAAGTGGTGACTGGAGTATAAATTAAAAAATATTTACCTGCCTTAAAACAGGGCGGGCCGTGGACTGATCACACTACAGAAGAAAGGAATTTATCAGGTAAGCATAAATTATGTTTTCTTCTGTTAAGTGTGATCAGTCCACGGGTCATCATTACTTCTGGGATACCAATACCAAAGCAAAAGTACACGGATGACGGGAGGGATAGGCAGGCTCTTTATACAGAAGGAACCACTGCCTGAAGAACCTTTAAATCTACAGTGGTCATGTACTGACCCTCTTGGATCATAGGTAAAATTGTCCGAATAGTCTCCATCTTGAACGATGGAACTCTTAGGAACTTGTTTAGGATCTTTAAGTCCAGGATTGGTCTGAAAGTTCCCTCTTTTTTGGGAACCACAAACAGATTTGAGTAAAACCCCTGTCCCTGTTCCGATCGTGGAACTGGGTGGATTACTCCCATTAACAAGAGCTCTTGTACGCAGCGTAGAAACGCCTCTTTCTTTGTCTGGATTGTTGACAACCTTGACAGATGAAATCTCTCTCTTGGAGGAGAGTATTTGAAGTCCAGAAGGTATCCCTGAGATATTATTTCTAGCGCCCAGGGATCCTGGACATCTCTTGCCCAAGCCTGGGCGAAGAGAGAAAGCCTGCCCCCCACTAGATCCGATCCCGGATCGGGGGCCCTCAATTCATGCCGTTTTAGTGGCAGCAGTAGGTTTCCTGGTCTGCTTGCCCTTGTTCCAGGACTGGTTAGGTTTCCAGCCTTGTCTGTAGCGAGCAACAGCTCCTTCCTGTTTTGGTGCAGAGGAAGTTGATGCTGCTCCTGCTTTGAAATTACGAAAGGAACGAAAATTAGACTGTCTAGTCTTAGTTTTGGCTTTGTCCTGAGGCAGGGCATGGCCTTTACCTCCTGTAATGTCAGCGATAATCTCTTTCAACCCGGGCCCGAATAAGGTCTGCCCTTTGAAAGGTATATTAAGCAATTTAGACTTAGAAGTAACATCAGCTGACCAGGATTTTAGCCACAGCGCCCTGCGTGCCTGAATGGCGAATCCTGAATTCTTTGCCGTAAGTTTAGTTAGATGTACTACGGCCTCCGAAATGAATGAATTAGCTAGTTTAAGGACTCTAAGCCTGTCCGTAATGTCATCCAGAGTAGCTGAACTAATGTTCTCTTCCAGAGACTCAATCCAGAACGCCGCTGCAGCCGTGATCGGCGCAATGCATGCAAGGGGTTGCAATATAAAACCTTGTTGAACAAACATTTTCTTAAGGTAACCCTCTAATTTTTTATCCATTGGATCTGAAAAAGCACAGCTATCCTCCACCGGGATAGTGGTACGCTTAGCTAAAGTAGAAACTGCTCCCTCTACCTTAGGGACCTCTTGCCATAAGTCCCGTGTGGTGGCGTCTATTGGAAACATTTTTCTAAATATCGGAGGGGGTGAGAACGGCACACCGGGTCTATCCCACTCCTTAGAAACAATTTCAGTAATTCTCTTAGGTATAGGAAAAACCTCAGTACTCGTCGGTACCGCAAAATATTTATTCAACCTACACATTTTCTCTGGTATTGCAACTGTGTTACAATCATTCAGAGCCGCTAACACCTCCCCTAGTAATACACGGAGGTTTTCCAGTTTAAATTTAAAATTTGAAATATCTGAATCCAGTCTGTTTGGATCAGAACCGTCACCCACAGGATGAAGTTCTCCGTCCTCATGTTCTGCAACCTGTGACGCAGTATCTGACATGGCCCTAATATTATCAGCGCACTCTGTTCTCACCCCAGAGTGATCACGCTTACCTCTTAGTTCTGGTAATTTAGCCAAAACTTCAGTCATAACAGAAGCCATATCCTGTAATGTGATTTGTAATGGCCGGCCAGATGTACTCGGCGCTACAATATCACGCACCTCCCGAGCGGGAGATGCAGGTACTGGCACGTGAGGCGAGTTAGTCGGCATAACTCTCCCCTCGTTGTTTGGTGAAATTTGTTCAATTTGTACAGATTGACTTTTATTTAAAGTAGCATCAATACAGTTAGTACATAAATTTCTATTGGGCTCCACTTTGGCATTGCAACAAATGACACAGGTATCTTCCTCTGAATCAGACATGTTTAACACACTAGCAAATAAACTTGCAACTTAGAATACAATTCAATTAGAATAATATTAAAAACGTACTGTGCCTTTAAGAAGCACAGAAAATCTATGACAGTTGAAAATTAATAAATTGAAACAGTTATAGCCTCAATCCTTGTAAACAACACAACTTTAGCAAAGGTTTAATCCCAATAGCAAAGATAACAAATTCTGAAAGCAGGAAACAATTACAGAATAAACGTTTTTTATCACAGTCAACTATAATTCTCACAGCTCTGCTGAGAGAAATTACCTCCCTCAAAATAAGTTTGAAGACCCCTGAGTTCTGTAGAGATGAACCGGATCATGCAGGAAATACAATGAGCTGCTGACTGAAATAACTGATGCATAGAAAAGGCGCCAAAAAACGGCCCTTCCCCCTCACACACAGCAGTGAGAGAGAAAAGAAACTGTCAGAAAAATATTAAGCAACTGCCAAGTGGGAAAATGGTGCCCAAACATTTATTCACTCAGTACCTCAGCAAATGAAAACGATTTTACATTCCAGCAAAAACGTTAAACATAATTTCTAGTTATTAAACAGCTTAATGTACTTCTTACAGTGTAATTCTAGTGAAGTACCATTCCCCAGAATACTGAAGTGTAAAGTATACATACATGACATTATATCGGTATGGCAGGATTTTCTCATCAATTCCATTGTCAGAAAATAAAAGCTGCTACATACCTCTATGCAGATTCATCTGCCCGCTGTCCCCTGATCTGAAGTTTACCTCTCCTCAGATGGCCGAGAAACAGCAATATGATCTTAACTACTCCGGCTAAAATCATAGCAAAAACTCTGGTAGATTCTTCGTCAAACTCTGCCAGAGAGGTAATAACACACTCCGGTGCTATTTTAAAATAACAAACTTTTGATTGAAGATATAAAACTAAGTATAATCACCATAGCCCTCTCACACCTCCTATCTAGTCGTTGGGTGCAAGAGAATGACTGGGAGTGACGTAGAGGGGAGGAGCTATATGCAGCTCTGCTGGGTGAATCCTCTTGCACTTCCTGTTGGGGAGGAGTTAATATCCCAGAAGTAATGATGACCCGTGGACTGATCACACTTAACAGAAGAAAAGACCCCCGTTAGGGAAATCATCGTATTGAATAGGTGATACTCCCTTCACGTCCCTCTGACATTCGCTGTACTCTGAGAGGAATCGGGCTTCAACAATGCTGAGAAGCGCATATCAACGTAGAAATCTTAGCACAAACTTACTTCACCACCTCCGTAGGAGGCAAAGTTTGTAAAACTGAATTATGGGTGTGGTGAGGGGTGTATTTATAGGCATTTTGAGGTTTGGGAAACTTTGCCCCTCCTGGCAGGATTGTATATCCCATATGTCACTAGCTCATGGACTCTTGCCAATTACATGAAAGAAAAACAAAACAAAAAAACAAAAACAAACACGTCCTGGCTTAAATTTCCAAACATTTTACATCCTCTCTCTATTTTATCAGTCTTAACAACCAAATTATCCTTTTAAATGTTGTAAAAAATTCTGGGCTTCATGTGGATTATTAAGAATTTTAACCCCTCCGTCTTGATATAGTTTTATTTTAGCGGGATAAATTATTGTTGCATTATAACCCCGGTTTATCATTTGGGTGCATATAGGAGCCATTTCTTTCCTCTTATTGGAGACTTCTAATGAAAAGTCTTGAAAAATGAGCAACCTTTTCTCCTTGTATAAAATAGAATTCTAATCTTATCCTGATAATTCAGGACTTTGAAAATAATAGGATTATTTTGCCTTTTTTGGCCTAGCCCGTGTGCTCTTTCAACTACCAATGTCTGGTCCCTAATTGGAAATTCTAGAATTTTAGGTAGGTCTTCTGTGACCCACTGGATTAAATTTTCATGGTCTTTTTCTGCTAAGCCTATTATTTTTAAATTATTTCTTCTTGACCTGTTCTCAAGGTCTTCAATTTTTAACTGTAAGGCCAATACTGTCTTCTCATTTGTTTCTAGATAGTTTTTCTGTAAACTTTCTAATTCATTCCTATTATCAATTTTTCTTTGTTCTCTTGCTATCTTTAATTAAAAAGCAGGAATGTTAAGCTTAGGAGTCGGCCCATTTCAGGTTCAGCACCATGGATAGTGCTTGCTTATTGGTGGCTACATTTAGCAAACTAATAAGCAAGTATAACCCAGGTTCTCAAAAAAAATGGGCCGGCTATTAAGCTTTAAATTCCTGTTTTTTAAATAAAGATAGCAAGAGAACAAAGAAAATGTGATAATAGGAGTAAAATAGAAACTTGTTAAAAAAATTGCATGCATCATGGAAGAAAAAAATTTGGGTTTAGTGTCTCTTTAAGTAAGCAGAACCAGCATCGTACGACATAATGGGATTTGTGTTTCCTTCCCTTTACTTCTGCTAAGCTCTTACAAGGACTTAATAGTTAAATTATGTTTAAATTTTTCATTTAAAATAACAGAATAATTCAAACAAAAAAAAAAAAAAAAAAAAAAAACACATCCTTAGCAAATAACCCTCCATCTTTCTATCCATAGGATCTCTGAAAGAAGTACTGTCCCCCAATCGAATAGTAGTGCTCTTAGCCAGGGTGGATATAGCCCTATCCACTTTAGGAATCATACTCCCCAACTCTAAATGGGTCTCAGGTACTGGGATCATTTTTAAAAAAAATTGGCGAAGGAGAGAAAAGAACTCCTGGTTGGAAGAGGTCTGGAGCCTTGGCTCAAGTCTGATAAACCATATCCAACTTAGAAATATTCAGTTCCTTAGTTGGTTTAGACTCTGGAACATCCAGGGTAGATAAAACCTCCTTAAGGTAAAAAACGCGTTCAAGTCTGAATCTTAAATTAACCTCCTCACCTTCATGATGATATGGTTCTGACTATAGCAGTTTCCAGGGTATTACTAGAACCAGGGTCAGTTTGCACATATCTCATCTTTCCTGAGGTAGAAAAAGCATTCAGCGCAGCTGAAACTGTAGATTGGAGGTGCGCTGCAAAATCAATAGGGGGACAAACCATCCCAGTAGTTGAGTTGGAGGTCGAGCCGCAGGAAACTGCTTGTGAAAAATTAGGAGTAGGGGACTGCGGGACAAGAGTTAGTATTTTAGTGCTAGTAGAGTCCCGAGAGGTAGAGGGCTCTGAAGGATTAACCTGTGTTACATGGGTAAATGTAGGAGTGCTAGGTT
The DNA here is from genome assembly GCF_027579735.1 of Bombina bombina. Taxonomy (NCBI): domain Eukaryota; kingdom Metazoa; phylum Chordata; class Amphibia; order Anura; family Bombinatoridae; genus Bombina; species Bombina bombina. The sequence continues at coordinate 447,741,042 of NC_069502.1, forward strand.
TGGGAAATGTAGAATGAGACTGCAGCACAGAACCTAAACAAGTGGCACACAATTGAGCAGTAAGGCATACTTTGGTCACTTTACATAACATACATTTGTTAGAGTTAGTTGTAGTAGGTGGCGCAAAACAAGTTGCTATTCCCAATGTGTCTTACTGTAAATATGTGTGATAATATGTGGGCTCAATATATGTTAATGTTTTGATGAGTCCTAATTTTATATTCTCTTTTGGAAAAAAATGGATGTCGAAACTATTTAAGAAATAAATATGATCCTTTATTTGATTATGGTAAATTTACCCAATAGTAGTGATGCTAAAAGTAAAGTTAAACAAAAATTATTACAATTCCTTCAAAGATTAAAAAATGACACCGGTGTCTATGTATAAAAATGTACATAATATATAAAAAATAAATTAAATTAAAATAATAACGTTGAAATCTTATAATTTATACAGTTTTGGGTTTATCACAAGTTGTAATTTCTAACAGAATGTTTGTAGATACAATTTTATAGTGGATAAAACAATAGTTGCTGTATAGTTCATATAGGATACTTTGTTTCAAGTTCAGCTATGCAATTGAGATCTTATCTTAGGCAACTATATATCAAATGTAGAGGTATGTTGGTGCGATTTTTATCACACTATAATATAAGTATACAAATTAGTGCCTTGAAGTGTATCTGTTTGATATCACTTTTGTGAGATAATTGCGGTTAAATAAACGCCGCTATGCCAGTGTTTTGATTAAGTTTCAAGATCAAGCTGGTGGCAGTTCTATATGAGCTGCTGGCAGTTAAATAAATGCCGCTTTGGTTTCCTCTTATTAGGTGGGCTTATCTATTTGCTGCGAGAAAATTCACTTTTATATAAGTGTTTGGGTAGTTGTCGTGGCCGCTCAGTTACCTTATCCTTTGTCGGTCAGTGACCGATCGCGCTCTTAAGGGTTTCTTGGTGGGATCTTTGTTGCGGTTAAGTGCTAACCGTTTGCTGATGTTTTTTAAGTATCTCCGGTTTTTCTATTCTGTGGCTTGTCTGTCGGTCAGTGACCGATCACGATGGTATGGTTGTTGGATAACCTCCTGATGTGGAATTTTTGCGTGCCTTTCCGGTCTGTTGTTCCCAGGTTTCTTAGATGTCGGTCAGTGACTGATCTGGGTGCTGAAATGTGGTTGTTGGGATAAGTTGAAAAAGGCTGTCCAGCCGAAACATGTTGATACCAGAGCACACCTGCACAGGATTTGAGAAGACAAAGTGAATACCAGCTATACCCAGTTGAAATATTCAAGTTCCCACTGAGCGGCATATATTTAACCGCAAAGATCACATTGATAACTAGAAATCCTTTTTCTACTTATCCTACAAACTTTCAACTTATCCCAACAACCACATTTCAGCACCCAGATCGGTCACTGACCGACATCTAAGAAACCTGGGAACAACAGACCGGAAAGGCACGCAAAAATTCCACATCAGGAGGTTATCCAACAACCATACCATCGTGATCGGTCACTGACCGACAGACAAGCCACAGAATAGAAAAACCGGAGATACTTAAAAAACATCAGCAAACGGTTAGCACTTAACCGCAACGAAGATCCCACCAAGAAACCCTTAAGAGCGCGATCGGTCACTGACCGACAAAGGATAAGGTAACTGAGCGGCCACGACAACTACCCAAACACTTATATAAAAACAAAATTTATGCTTACCTGATAAATTCCTTTCTCCTGTAGTGTGGTCAGTCCACGGGTCATCATTACTTCTGGGATATTAACTCCTCCCCAACAGGAAGTGCAAGAGGATTCACCCAGCAGAGCTGCTACACAGCTCCTCCCCTCTACGTCACCTCCAGTCATTCGACCAAGGACCAACGAGAAAGGAGAAGCCAAAGGGTGTAGTGGAGACTGGAGTATAATTCAAAAATTTTTTACCTGCCATAAAAAACAGGGCGGGCCGTGGACTGACCACACTACAGGAGAAAGGAATTTATCAGGTAAGCATAAATTTTGTTTTCTCCTGTTAAGTGTGGTCAGTCCACGGGTCATCATTACTTCTGGGATACCAATACCAAAGCTAAAGTACACAGATGACGGGAGGGACAGGCAGGCTCTTTATACGGAAGGAACCACTGCCTGAAGAACCTTTCTCCCAAAAACAGCCTCCGAAGAAGCAAAAGTGTCAAATTTGTAAAATTTGGAAAAAGTATGAAGAGAAGACCAAGTTGCAGCCTTGCAAATCTGTTCAACAGAAGCCTCATTCTTAAAGGCCCAAGTGGAAGCCACAGCTCTAGTAGAATGTGCTGTAATTCTTTCAGGAGGCTGCTGTCCAGCAGTCTCATAGGCTAACCGTATTATGCTACGAAGCCAAAACGAGAGAGAGGTAGCCGAAGCTTTTTGACCTCTCCTCTGACCAGAATAAACGACAAACAGGGAAGACGTTTGTCGAAAATCCTTAGTTGCCTGTAGATAAAATTTCAGGGCACGGACTACATCTAGATTGTGTAGCAGACGTTCCTTCTTCGAAGAAGGATTAGGACACAAAGATGGAACCACAATCTCTTGATTGATATTCCTGTTAGTGACCACCTTAGGTAGGAACCCAGGTTTAGTACGCAGAACTACCTTGTCTGAATGAAAAATCAGATAAGGAGAATCACAATGTAAGGCAGATAACTCAGAGACTCTTCGAGCCGAGGAAATCGCCATTAAAAACAGAACTTTCCAAGATAACAGCTTGATATCAATGGAATGAAGGGGTTCAAACGGAACACCCTGTAAAACATTAAGAACTAAGTTCAAACTCCATGGTGGAGCAACAGTTTTAAACACAGGCTTGATCCTAGCTAAAGCCTGACAAAAAGCTTGAACGTCCGGAACTTCTGACAGACGTTTGTGTAAAAGAATGGACAGAGCTGAAATCTGTCCCTTTAAGGAACTAGCGGATAAACCCTTTTCTAAACCTTCTTGTAGAAAAGACAATATCCTCGGAATCCTAACCTTACTCCATGAGTAACTCTTGGATTCGCACCAATATAAGTATTTGCGACATATCTTATGGTAAATCTTTATGGTAACAGGCTTCCTAGCCTGTATTAAGGTATCAATAACTGACTCAGAAAAAACACGTTTTGATAAAATCAAGCGTTCAATTTCCAAGCAGTCAGCTTCAGAGAAATTAGATTTTGATGTTTGAAGGGACCCTGGATCAGAAGGTCCTGTTTCAGAGGTAGAGACCAAGGTGGACAGGATGACATGTCCACTAGATCTGCATACCAAGTCCTGCGTGGCCATGCAGGCGCTATTAGAATCACTGATGCTCTCTCCTGTTTGATTCTGGCAATCAATCGAGGAAGCATCGAGAAGGGTGGAAACACATAAGCCATCCCGAAGGTCCAAGGTGCTGTCAAAGCATCTATCAGAACCGCTCCCGGATCCCTGGATCTGGACCCGTAACGAGGAAGCTTGGCATTCTGTCGAGACGCCATGAGGTCTATCTCTGGTTTGCCCCAACGTCGAAGTATTTGGGCAAAGACCTCCGGATGAAGTTCCCACTCCCCCGGATGAAAAGTCTGACGACTTAAGAAATCCGCCTCCCAGTTCTCCACTCCCGGGATGTGGATTGCTGACAGGTGGCAAGAGTGAGACTCTGCCCAGCGAATTATCTTTGATACTTCCATCATTGCTAGGGAGCTTCTTGTCCCTCCCTGATGGTTGATGTAAGCTACAGTCGTGATGTTGCCCGACTGAAACCTGATGAACCCCCGAGTTGTTAACTGGGGCCAAGCCAGAAGGGCATTGAGAACTGCTCTCAATTCCAGAATGTTTATTGGTAGGAGACTCTCCTCCTGATTCCATTGTCCCTGAGCCTTCAGAGAATTCCAGACAGCGTCCCAACCTAGTAGGCTGGCGTCTGTTGTTACAATTGTCCAGTCCGGCCTGCTGAATGGCATCCCCCTGGACAGATGTGGCCGAGAAAGCCACCATAGAAGAGAATTTCTGGTCTCTTGATCCAGATTCAGAGTAGGGGACAAGTCTGAGTAATCCCCATTCCACTGACTTAGCATGCACAATTGCAGCGGTCTGAGATGTAGGCGTGCAAAGGGTACTATGTCCATTGCCGCTACCATTAAGCCGATCACCTCCATGCATTGGGCTACTGACGGGTGTTGAATGGAATGAAGGACACGGCATGCATTTTGAAGCTTTGTTAACCTGTCTTCTGTCAGGTAAATCTTCATTTCTACAGAATCTATAAGAGTCCCCAAGAAGGGAACTCTTGTGAGTGGAAAGAGAGAACTCTTCTTTTCGTTCACCTTCCATCCATGCGACCTTAGAAATGCCAGTACTAACTCTGTATGAGACTTGGCAGTTTGAAAGCTTGAAGCTTGTATCAGAATGTCGTCTAGGTACGGAGCTACCGAAATTCCTCGCGGTCTTAGTACCGCCAGAAGAGCACCCAGAACCTTTGTGAAGATTCTTGGAGCCGTAGCCAATCCGAATGGAAGAGCTACAAACTGGTAATGCCTGTCTAGAAAGGCAAACCTTAGATACCGGTAATAATCTTTGTGAATCAGTATGTGAAGGTGAGCATCCTTTAAATCCACTGTGGTCATGTACTGACCCTTTTGGATCATGGGTAAAATTGTCCGAATAGTTTCCATTTTGAACGATGGAACTCTTAGGAATTTGTTTAGGATCTTTAAATCCAAGATTGGCCTGAAAGTTCCCTCTTTTTTGGGAACCACAAACAGATTTGAGTAAAACCCTTGTCCTTGTTCCGACCGCGGAACCGGATGGATCACTCCCATTAATAAAAGATCTTGTACGCAGCGTAGAAACGCCTCTTTCTTTATTTGGTTTGTTGACAACCTTGACAGATGAAATCTCCCTCTTGGGGGAGAGAATTTGAAGTCCAGAAGGTATCCCTGAGATATGATCTCTAACGCCCAGGGATCCTGGACATCTCTTGCCCAAGCCTGGGCGAAGAGAGAAAGTCTGCCCCCCACTAGATCCGTTCCCGGATCGGGGGCCCTCGATTCATGCTGTCTTAGGGGCAGCAGCAGGTTTCCTGGCCTGCTTGCCCTTGTTCCAGGACTGGTTAGGTCTCCAGCCTTGTCTGTAGCGAGCAACAGCTCCTTCCTGTTTTGGTGCAGAGGAAGTTGATGCTGCTCCTGCTTTGAAATTACGAAAGGAACGAAAATTAGACTGTCTAGCCTTAGGTTTGGCTCTGTCTTGAGGTAGGGCATGGCCTTTACCTCCTGTAATGTCAGCGATAATTTCTTTCAACCCGGGTCCGAATAAGGTCTGCCCTTTGAAAGGTATATTAAGCAATTTAGATTTAGAAGTAACATCAGCTGACCAGGATTTTAGCCACAGTGCTCTGCACGCCTGAATGGCGAATCCGGAATTCTTAGCCGTAAGTTTAGTTAAATGTACTACGGCATCCGAAATAAATGAGTTAGCTAACTTAAGGGCTTTAAGCTTGTGTGTAATCTCATCTAATGGAGCCGATTCAAGTGTCTCTTCCAGAGACTCAAACCAAAATGCTGCTGCAGCCGTGACAGGCGCAATGCATGCAAGAGGTTGCAATATAAAACCTTGTTGAACAAACATTTTCTTAAGGTAACCCTCTAACTTTTTATCCATTGGATCTGAAAAGGCACAGCTATCCTCCACCGGGATAGTGGTACGCTTAGCTAAAGTAGAAACTGCTCCCTCCACCTTAGGGACCGTTTGCCATAAGTCCCGTGTGGTGGCGTCTATTGGAAACATCTTTCTAAATATTGGAGGGGGTGAGAACGGCACACCGGGTCTATCCCACTCCTTAGTAACAATTTCAGTAAGTCTCTTAGGTATAGGAAAAACGTCAGTACTCGCCGGTACCGCAAAATATTTATCCAACCTACACATTTTCTCTGGTATTGCAACTGTGTTACAATCATTCAGAGCCGCTAACACCTCCCCTAGTAATACACGGAGGTTTTCCAGCTTAAATTTAAAATTTGAAATATCTGAATCCAGTCTGTTTGGATCAGAACCGTCACCCGCAGAATGAAGCTCTCCGTCCTCATGTTCTGCAAACTGTGACGCAGTGTCTGACATGGCCCTAATATTATCAGCGCACTCTGTTCTCACCCCAGAGTGATCACGCTTACCTCTTAGTTCTGGTAATTTAGCCAAAACTTCAGTCATAACAGTAGCCATATCCTGTAATGTGATTTGTAATGGCCGCCCAGATGTACTCGGCGCTACAATATCACGCACCTCCCGAGCGGGAGATGCAGGTACTGACACGTGAGGCGAGTTAGTCGGCATAACTCTCCCCTCGTTGTTTGGTGAAATATGTTCAATTTGTACAGATTGACTTTTATTTAAAGTAGCATCAATGCAGTTAGTACATAAATTTCTATTGGGCTCCACTTTGGCTTTAGCACATATAGCACAGATATCTTCCTCCGAATCAGACATGTTTAACACACTAGCAAATAAACTAGCAACTTGGAAATACTTTTCAAGTAATTTACTATAATATGAAAACGTACTGTGCCTATAAGAAGCACAGAAAAAGTTATGACAGTTGAAAATTGATAAACTGAAAAGTTATAGCATCAAATCTTTGTAAAAAACACACTTTTAGCAAAGGATTGCTCCCATTAGCAAAGGATAACTAACCCTGATAGCAGAAAAAAAATACAGAAATAAACGTTTTTTATCACAGTCAACTACAATCTCACAGCTCTGCTGTGAGCGATTACCTCCCTCAAAACAAGTTTTGAAGACCCCTGAGTTCTGTAGAGATGAACCGGATCATGCAGGGAAGACAATAAATTTCTGACTGAATTCTTTGATGCATAGCAAAAGCGCCAAAAAAGGCCCCTCCCCCTCACACACAACAGTGAGAGAGATCAGTAAACTGTCATAAATTAAATAAAAACGACTGCCAAGTGGAAAAAAATAGTGCCCAAAACATTTTTTCACCCAGTACCTCAGAAAATTAAACGATTTTACATGCCAGTAATAAACGTTTAACATAAATAAATTAAGTGTTATTAAAAAGCCTGTTGCTAGTCCCTGCAAATTAGGCTAAAGTCTTATGCATACAGTATAATTCCAGTGAAGTGCCATTCCCCAGAATACTGAAGTGTAAAATATACATACATGACAGCCTGATACCAGTTGCTGCTACTGCATTTAAGGCTGAGTTTACATTATATCGGTATGGCAGAATTTTCTCATCAATTCCATTGTCAGAAAATAATAAGCTGCTACATACCTCTTGCAGATTAATCTGCCCGCTGTCCCCTGATCTGAAGTTTACCTCTCCTCAGATGGCCGAGAAACAGCAATATGATCTTAACTACGCCGGCTAAAATCATAGAAAAAACTCAGGTAGATTCTTCTTCAAATTCTACCAGAGAAGGAATAACACACTCCGGTGCTATTATAAAATAACAAACTTTTGATTGAAGGTATGAAACTAAGTATAATCACCACAGTCCTCTCACACATCCTATCTATTCGTTGGGTGCAAGAGAATGACTGGAGGTGATGTAGAGGGGAGGAGCTGTGTAGCAGCTCTGCTGGGTGAATCCTCTTGCACTTCCTGTTGGGGAGGAGTTAATATCCCAGAAGTAATGATGACCCGTGGACTGACCACACTTAACAGGAGAAAGTGAATTTTCTCGCAGCAAACAGATAAGCCCACCTAATAAGAGGAAACCAAAGCGGCATTTATTTAACCGCCAGCAGCTCATATAGAACTGCCACCAGCTTGATCTTGAAACTTAATCAAAACACTGGCATAGCGGCGTTTATTTAACCGCAATTATCTCACAAAAGTGATATCAAACAGATACACTTCAAGGTACTAATTTGTATACTTATATTATAGTGTGATAAAAATCGCACCAACATACCTCTACATTTGATATATAGTTGCCTAAGATAAGATCTCAATTGCATAGCTGAACTTGAAACAAAGTATCCTATATGAACTATACAGCAACTATTGTTTTATCCACTATAAAATTGTATCTACAAACATTCTGTTAGAAATTACAACTTGTGATAAACCCAAAACTGTATAAATTATAAGATTTCAACGTTATTATTTTAATTTAATTTAATTTTTATATATTATGTACATTTTTATACATAGAGACACCGGTGTCATTTTTTAAACTTTGAAGGAATTGTAATAATTTTTGTTTAACTGTACTTTTAGCATCACTACTATTGGGTAAATTTACCATAATCAAATAAAGGATCATATTTATTTCTTAAATAGTTTCGACATCCATTTTTTTCCAAAAGAGAATATAAAATTAGGACTCAAACATTAACATATATTGAGCCCACATATTATCACACATATTTACAGTAAGACACATTGGGAATAGCAACTTGTTTTGCGCCACCTACTACAACTAACTATAACTCTTTAAACTTTGGGATAAAGTTTACTTCAGGTGTGCTAGATTCCCCACCAGCTAGACAGTCTAAACCTACCAAACATTCAATACATTTGTTAGAGTCCATGACAATTGAAATATTAAAAAGGGACATGAAACCCAAAAATGTTCTCTTTCGTGATTTAGGTAGAATATACAATTTTAAACAACTTTCCAGTTTACTTCTATTATCAAATTTGCTTCATTCTCTTGGTATCATTTGTTGATAGAGCAGCATTACACTACTGGTTTCTGACTGAACACATGGGTGAGCCAATGACAATCTTTATATGCAGCAACCTAGGTTTTCTGCTGCTCCTGAGTTTACCTCGATAAATCTTTCAGCAAAGGATAACAAGCGAAGGAAGTAAATTAAATAAGAGACATAAATTGGAAAGTGTTTAAAATCGCACGCTCTTTCTGAATCATGAAAGAAAAAATTTGGGTTTCATGTCCCTTTAACCTCCTCAGAGGAAATAGACAAGTTTGGGCCCTCCATAGTATGGGTAAGGGTCTTTGGCAATAAAAATATATTTAAAAATTCTGCACCGCACCACAGACCCCAGAGCGGATACTGGAGTGAAATCACCACCTCCTGGACTACCAGGTAGAGAGAGAGAGAGACACGAAACGGTCCAGACTGTTATCGCTCCTGAGACTGTATGAGCCGAGTCAGACGCTTCCTGACTTTGCCCCCACTACGGCGCATCCGAAAGCGTGTGAAGAAGCCACGCTAAAACATCCTGCCCCAGGCCTTGCAAGCGCCTGAAATGGCGATCGCGCCCATATGTTTAAAAAAAAACACACTGATAAAAGGTTGTGAGCCCTACACCTGTGCACAAGAATAACACAGATTTGCCCCATAAACAAAGCTGTGTGTTGCGGAATAATAACCTCTGCATGATCAGAATGAATTAATAAAACCCCTTCCGCTTTTGGCCTCAAATCTTTAAATTTTGCCATATCTACTTGTCCCACTCTGGAGACTATTAGATAACTATATAGACAGACCCCTTATGAGGCTTACCGGTGCCCACCCGGTCACCCATATGTAAAAGTCCCCTAACACTGAGCTTCCATTCTTTTCTCTAGAAAGAAAAGCAATTAAAAAAAAAAAAGGGATTTACCCTCAGAGGTCTTCTGCTGTGTTGTGAACACAGCCTTCCAGGTCTGACAGCACCATCCTAACATCTGACAGGGACCTGAGAACAGAAGAAAGCAGTGTAACTAACATTGGATGCCAGGAGGTGTGTATTAGCAGTACATACTGGAAGGAGGCATGGGAAGCTTCCCTGCAACATCCAGAGGCTAACTTTCACTAATACTCTTACTAAGAGGTTTACGTGGCTACTATTTTACCCCAATCCTTTCTTGCAGGAAACAATCCATTAAAAGGAATCAAAAAATGTTCATCTTCACAAGAGCACCACTCTCTGCCTACCTCCTAGTAGACCAGGCAAAAAATTACTTGGAGGGTAGGGGGAAGTGTGAGGTATATTTAAAGCTTTTACTAGGGTGTCTTTGCCCCCTCCTGATGGCTAGGTGATGAATTCCCATAGGTAATTAATGAAATTGTGGACTATCACTGCCATTAGAAAGTAACTGATTTTTTTAATTCTGTATTTAGAATTTAAAATATATATATATTTGTAGAAAATATTTGTAAGCCATTTAAGCTTTACAAGTTTGTGATCAATACAGCAACGGTTGGCCAAGACTGAGAACAGTTTCATTTGTGATGCAACTGTCAAAAAAGATAATAACAACAACAACAACCACCACCTGCTATGACTATTATGGCTCAAGCTGTGGTCTGTTGATATATCTATAAGAAGACTTCTCTTTCTCCCATTTCAGGGAAAAAGCATCCAGTCCAGGTCCAATCAAGATATCATTGCTACTCGTCCCCTCCATTTGGCTTCCCAAACCCTACTGGGACCCTCATCCTCTTCCTGTCTCCCTAATGCAAACATAAGTTAGAGGAGAGAAAGAAAAAGGGGTATCATATGGCACACTGAAAGTGAGAGCCAAGATTAACACAATTGTTGTGGGCAGACACAAGGACGAGTAAATAGTTAAAATATAACTTTTATTAATTAATTGATTAAAAATGAAAAGAAAATATAAATGTATTTAAAATAGGGTATCGCTGGTAGTAAGTAGGTGTTTAAGTGAACAATCAAATTATAGTGAGGAATTCAATCCTGTTTCTGAACCATCATATAAGCAGTGTAAATGATTAACGTGGACACAGTGTCATATAACATGTGCCACGTTTTACCATCGCAGAGTTCAATTACAACATTTGAAACTAATTGAATTGGTATAAAAAATTAATAAAAGTTATATTTTAAACTATTTACTCGTCCTTGTGTTTGCCCACAACAATTGTGTTAATCTAGGCTCTCACTTTCAGTGTACCATATGATACCTCTTTTTCTTTCTCTCCTCTAACTTATAAATTATAACGGTATCCAGGCACTGCCCTTCAGTGATACACAGGCATATCCTGCAGGGATCTTTTTGAGAGTCCTATTAAGTTCCTACCCCTTTCCCCCCCCCCCTCATAAGGGGAAAACTTTTCTTTAAACACTAATGCAAACATACCCTGGTCAGCCTGAGTAGCCTGTAGCTTAACTTTATTAAACAAATTTATTTAACCAATAATTTACCCTGTTCCAAAATCTAGCTATCTTAGGGCAATTTCATATGCAATGTATAATACCTGCTTTTGGGTATAAGCATTTATGACAGATGCTTGAATATTTTGTCCCCCCAATAACTGCAGGAGTAAAATAAGCTTTGTTGATTAATTTGACATGTGATTCTCTACATACTAGAGAGGACATGGCTGATGGTGGCTAAATTTAGTCATCAATCAGGAAGCCCTACCCAGGTGCTGGGAAAAAAAATGGGCCAGCACCTAAGCTTACATGCCTGCTTTTCAAATAAAGATAGATACGGAGAACAAAATAAAAATTAATGAGAGTAAATTATAAAGTTGCTTAAAAAGGAAATTTATGCTTACCTGATAAATTGATTTCGTCTACGATATGACGAGTCCACGGATTTCATCCTTACTTGTGGGATATTATCCCCCTGCTAACAGGAAGTGGCAAAGAGCTCCACAGCAGAGCTGTATATATATATATATATATATATATATATATATATATATATATATATATATATATATATATATATATATATATATATATATATATATATATATATATATATATATATATATATATATATATATATATATATATATATATATATATATCTCCTCCATTCCCTCCACCCCCAGTCATTCGACCGAAGGTTTTAGGAAGAGAAAGGAAAAGCTAAAAGGTGCAGAGGTGACTGAAGTTGTAAATAAAAAATATAATCTGTCTTAAAATGACAGGGAGGGCCGTGGACTCGTCGTATCGTAGAAGAAATCAATTTATCAGGTAAGCATAAATTTCGTTTTCTTCTACAAGATACGACGAGTCCACGGATTTCATCCTTACTTGTGGGATACAATACCAAAGCTACAGGACACGGATGAACGGGAGGGACAAGACAGATACCTAAACTGAAGGCACCACTGCTTGAAGAACTTTCCTCCCAAAAACAGCCTCAGAAGAAGCAAAAGTATCAAATTTGGAAAATTTGGAAAAAAGATGAAGGAACGACAAAGTCGCAGCCTTACAAATCTGTTCAACAGAAGCATCGTTTTTAAAGGCCCATGTGGAAGCCACAGCCCTAGTAGAATGAGCTGTAATTCTTGCAGGAGGCTGCTGTCCAGCATTCTCATATGTCAGGCGGATGATACTCCTCAGCCAAAAAGAAAGAGGTAGCCGTAGCTTTCTGACCCCTACGCTTTCCAGAATAAACAATGAATAATGAAGATGATTGACGGAAATCCTTAGTCGCCGGCACGGACCACGTCCAAGTTATGTAACCGACGCTCCTTCTTAGAAGAAGGATTAGGACACAAGGAAGGAACAACAATTTCCTGATTAATATTCTTATTTGAAACAACCTTAGGAAGGAATCCAGGTTTAGTACGTAAAACCACCTAATCAGAATGAAATATAAGATAAGGCAAATCACATTGCAACGCTGAAAGCTCAGAAACTCTTCGAGCAGAAGAAATAGAAACTAAAAACAGAACTTTCCAAGATAATAGTTTAATATCTATGGAATGCATGGGTTCAAACGGAAACCCCTGAAGAACTAAATTCAAACTCCAGGGAGGAGTAATTGGTCTAAATACAGGCTTAATTCTAGTTAGAGCCTGACAAAAAGACTGAACATCTGGCACGTCTGCCAAACGTTTATGAAGCAAAATTGACAAAGCAGAAATTTGTCCCATTAAGGAACTTGCTGATAACCCTTTCTCTAATCCTTCTTGGAGAAAAGACAGAATACTGGGAATACTAACTTTACTCCATGAGTAGCCCTTGGATTCACACCAGTAAAGATATTTACGCCACATATTATGATAGATTTTTCTAGTGACAGGCTTTCGAGCCTGTATCAAAGTATCGATGACCGAATCAGAGAATCCTCGCTTGGATAGAATCAAGCGTTCAATCTCCAAGCAGTCAGCAGCAGAGAATGTAGATTTGGATGCAGGAAAGGACCTTGAATGAGCAGGTCCTGTCTCAAAGGAAGTTTCCACGGTAGTAGAGAGGACATGTCCACTAGATCCGCATACCAAGTCCTGCATGGCCACGCAGGCGCTATCAGGATTACTGAAGCTCTCTCCTTTTTGATTCAAGCAATCACACGTGGAAGGAGAGGAAACAGTGGAAACACATAAGCTAGGCTGAACGACCAAGGCATCTATCAGTTCGGCCTGGGGATCCCTCGACCTGGATCCGTAACGTGGAAGCTTGGCATTCTGACGAGATGCCATCAGATCCATTCATTGATGAATCAATGAAGCAAACACCTCCTGATGGAGTTCCCACTCCCCCGGATGAAAATTCTCACAACTTAGAAAATCCGCTTCCCAGTTCTCTACTCCTGGGATGTAGATTGCCGACAGATAACAAGAGTGGGTCTCCGCCCATCAGATTATCTTGGATACTTCTATCATCACTAAGGAACTCCTTGTTCCCCCCTGATGATTGATATATGCCACAGTCGTGATGTTGTCCGACTGGAATCTGATGAATTTGGCCGAAGCCAACTGAGGACATGCCTGAAGCGCATTGAATATTGCTCTCAGTTCCAGAATATTTATTGGAAGTAGAGACTCCACCTGAGTCCAAACAACCTGAGCCTTCAGGGAATCCCAGACTGCACCGCAGCCTAGAAGACTGGCGTCCGTTGTCACTATCACCCACGAGGGTCTGCGGAAACGTCCCCTGGGACAGATGATCCAGCGACAACCACCAAAGAAGAAAGTCTCTGGTCTCTTGATCCAGATTTATCTGAGGAGATAAATTCTCATAGTCCCCATTCCACTGTCCGAGCATGCACAGCTGCAGTGGCCTGAGATGAAAGCGGGCAAACGGAATGATGTCCATTGCGGCTACCATTAATCCAATGACCTCCATACACTGAGTCACTGATAGCCGAGGAATGGACTGAAGTGCTCGGCAAGTATTTATTTTTATTTTTTTTCTGACCTCCGTCAGAAATATTTTTATGTCTACTGAGTCTATCAGAGTCCCCAAGAAGGGAACCCTTGTCCGTGGAACTAGTGAACTCTTTTCTATGTTCACCTTCCAACCGTGAGTTCTCAGGAAAGACAATACTATGTCTGTGTAAGATTTTGTCAAATGATAAGTTGACGCCTGAATCAGAATATTGTCCAGATAAGGCGCCACTGCTATGCCCCGCGGTCTGAGAACCGCTAGAAGAGACCCTAAAACCTTTGTGAAGATTCTGGGTGCTGTAGCCAACCCGAAGGGAAGAGCCACGAGCTGATAATGTTTGTCCAGGAAGGCAAACCTTAGGAACTGATGATGATCCTTGTGAATAGGGATATGAAGGTATGCATCCTTCAAGTCCACGGTAGTCATATATTGACCCTCCTGGATCATTGGTAAGATTGTTCGTATAGTCTCCATCTTGAATGATGGAACTTGTTTAGACACTTGAGATCTAAAATGGGTCTGAAAGTTCCCTCTTTTTTGGGAACCACAAAGAGATTTGAGTAAAACCCCTGCCCCAGTTTTGGAACGGGACAAATCACTCCTATGGTAGAGAGGTCTTTTACACAGCGTAAGAACGCCTCTCTTTCTATCTGGTCTACAGATAATCGTGAAAGATGAAATCTCCCTCTTGGGAGAAAATCCTTGAATTCCAGTTGATACCCATGGTCCTGAACGTCTCTTGCCCAAGCCTGAGCAAAGAAAGAAAGTCTGCCCCTACTAAATCCGGTCCCGGATCGGGGGCCGCCCCTTCATGTTGTCTTTGTAGCAGCAGCGGGCTTCTTGGATTGCTTACCTTTATTCCAAGCCTGGTTGGGTCTCCAGACTGACTTGGATTGAGCAAAATTCCCTTCCTGCTTTGTGGAGGAAGAGGAAGCAGAGGGTCCTCCTTTAAAGTTTCGAAAAGAAAGAAAATTATTTTGTTTACCCCTCATCTTAACAGACTTATCATGAGGTAGGGCATGGCCTTTACCTCCAGTAATATCAGAAATGATTTCCTTCAATTCAGGCCTGAATAGGGTCTTACCTTTAAAAGGAATAGCTAAAAGCTTAGATTTTGACGACACATCAGCAGACCAAGATTTGAGCCATAACGCTCTATGCTCTAAAATGGCAAATCCTGCATTTTTCGCCGCTAATTTAGCAATTTGAAAAGCGGCATCAGTAATAAAAGAATTAACTAGCTTGAGAGCCTTAATTCTATCCAAAATGTCATCTAATGGAGTCTCAACATTCAAAGACTCTTCTAGAGCATCAAACCAAAAAGCTGCTGCAGTAGTAACTGGAACAATGCAAGCCGTAGGTTGTAAAAGGAAACCCTGATGAATAAATAATTTCTTTAGAAGACTCTCTAACTTTTTATCCATAGGGTCTTTGAAAGCACAACTGTCCTCAATAGGTATAGTTGTATGCTTAGCCAGGGAAGAAATAGCTCCCTCCACCTTTAGGGACCATATGCCAAGAATCCTGAATGGTGTCTGATATGGGAAACATTTTCTAGCTCACTGAGACATAAGTTTTTCTAGCAATTCCCTAACCCAAAACTCAGAGCACTGTGAGGGTACATCGGAAATAGCCAATAAAGCATCAGAGGATTCAGTATTCAAATTAATACCTGACCTACTGCGTTTACCCTGCAACACTGGTAATTTTTAGACAATATCTCTGTAAGGGTAGTTGACATAACTGCAGCCATCTCCTGCAGAGTAAAAGAATTGGACGCACTAGAGGTACTTGGCGTCGCTTGTGTGGGCGTTAAAGGTTGTGACACTTGGGGAGAATTGGATGGCATATCCTGATAATCAAAATCAAGAAAATAGAGAGACGCACTCACTGAGACATACGTTTTTCTAGCTATTGTTCTGTCTCAGTGAGTGCGTCTCTCTATTTTCTTGATTTTATGTAAATTACTCTTAGGTCTCCCTAAGAGTAAAAGGGGGAAACCAGACGTTGGACTCCTTGCACACATGCCCTAGAGATCTGCAACAGCACCTCACTGACGAGGCCCAAGAGAGGCCGAAACGTACGTCTGGGGTTTGTGGTTTGTCTTGTTCAGAGAAGAATTGCCTGGTATTTCAGTGCTGGACTGTCATTGGGCAGGATCAGACTGATATGCTACAGGATATTTTTTCTCTGTGAAAAGGCATAGTGTGCAAAAAGAGACTGCACCCTGAGTGGCACTGGCCTTGTGGACAAGCACAGAAGTTTTTCTAGCTCTGTCTCTGTGAGTGCGTCTCTCTATTTTCTTGATATCCTGATTCTCTTCAGACTGAGAATCATCCTTAGGCACACTTTCTTTACCTAAAATATGCTTTTTACAATGTAAGGCCCTTTCAGTACAAGAGGTACACAATGTAAGAGGGGGTTAAACAATGGCTTCCAAACACATAGAGCAATGAGTTTACTCAATTTCAGACATGTTGAACAGACTAGTAATAACCACAATAGTCGTTAAACACTTTATTTATTGAATTAAACAATTTTTAGAAAAACGTGTACTGAGCCTTTAAGAAACAAAAAAAGCACAATTTTATCCAAACTGCCTAAAAACATTAAATAACGCCATCTAATTAGCTACACATATACAATAGTGCCAAAAATTATTGCACCCTAAGGCAAAAGGGTAACCTCAAAGTTTTTTATAGCGAAAAATGTATTTGATTTCAAAAAATGACCCCTGCACCTCGTCACAGCTCTGCTGTGGCGCCTACCTGCCCCCAGGGTACTGAAAAAGGACTCAATAACGATCCGATTAACAGGACGTCAGTTTAGACCCACCCGGAGCTAATGCCTGCTGCCTTCACAGCCAGAGTAACTGCGTGTCTGAGCATGCAAAAATAGGCCCCGCCCATCATGGACGACGTTCACCTCAGCCTGTACAACCGCATGGGAAGCGGTTTAGCCAAAAGCCATGTGGTCCCCAAACACAAACTCATAAAAACAGTCATATAAAATGTTTGTTATCTACAAATAAAAACCAAACCGTTAAGCTGCCTCTCCCAGTGTCTCTGATATATGCTGCAATAAGCCCTTTGCTGCATAAAGCCCAGTACCATGTTAATAAAGA